>NW_026054548.1:670164-739404 GCF_022478715.1 Daldinia decipiens
AAGGGCCCCCCCCCCCCCCCCCCCCCCCCCCCCCCCCCCCCCCCCCCCCCCGCCCCCCCCCGCCCCCCCCCCCCCCCCCCCCCCCCCCCCCCCACCGATGCGAATAGGCTTAGCTATGGGGGACACTCCGGTCGACTTCGACTTCTACTAGTTAGCTTCATGCCTATTAAGTCGCGAGGTGTGTGTCAATGGAGATTTTGAACCAATATGCGCTGTCTTACTGCCTCTGCTCTTGCACACGTGACTTGTATCTTTACCGGCTGTCTAATATATTATCCCTTCCCCGTGACATTCTTAGCGGTTTATGATGTAGGTAGGTACATAAGGTATGTACTTGGGTACTGTAGGTAGCTTGTAGCTACATATGCCCATAAATGGGAGAGGGAGAACTACATAGACGTGGCATGCAGCCTCGCCACGTGGCATACAAATGCTGACAATTTCCCCCTAGTTATGCAAGTCACTCGTCTCACACACATTTTACATGACACGCATATAGGCACACATAGTAAAAGATCGCAATCATGATGACGACGACGACGACGACGGCGATGATGATGATGATGATGATGATGATGATATTTCGACTTTTGAAGTCTTAAATAAAACTCCGCAACTTTTCGCTATATGTGAAGGCCTCCTTTTCCATGTTGGAACAAGAAGGCCGTGAAGGACAGCAGGATGAGACTACGCCATCCGCATCCACGCCATTACATGCGTTTCGATGAATCTATTTAACGCCTGTCTATGCCTCCCAGCCTGCTTTTATCGAACCAGGTAACTGTAACTAGCCGCTTCTTAAGTGCATGCTACCTTACGGATGCACATGCCCGCGTACGAATCCCATAGGTGCACCACGTGAAAATGCAAAGAATGAAACCCGCTCGTTCCCATACAACCACCATGCTAAGTAGTTGTTCCCCCCTTAGTAATTATCCGCATGTAATCCTGTAAACATTCCATAGGGCTCTCCTCGACTCGAGGAATAACCTTCGAGAAACCCGCAATCGCGGCAAATAATGATGCGCGAATCCTTATGTACAAGTGAGTATTAAAAGAAAATAGTATATAGGTTAGAAATATCCCTAGAGCTCGATTAATCGATAAGTGATGCAAAACCTCGGGGTTTAGATGTGGGTGAGATGGTGCCGGGAGGCGATATTCGTACAGGCTGCTGCTGAGGGGTGCCAGGAATTATCTCGATGGATTTCTGGGTTTCTACCGGTAGTCCATTAGGCTTACTACGAGGTCGCAATGAGAATTCATCGCGCATAACAGATCGGGGGGAGAGGACAGCTGGTTCGGGTTCGGGTTCGGATTCAAAGTTACGCTTCGCGGGCAGCTTGGAAGAAATTGCCGTTGAGGCCTTGGTAGCCTTGAATGTAGTACTGATAGTAGCCTTGGGAGCCTTCGGTTCTGCCTTCTTGGTCTGTCTGGGTTTTCGCTTGGTTGTCTTCTTGGTATCTTTGGATATCGAGCTAGTAGTCGTAGATGCACTCGTGCCGGGAAATGCGAGCTTGCTTTGCTTCGGTACCGGTTTGGCTACAGGCAAGGCAGCCCGTACCTTGGGGCTAGCAGATGGTGTTGGTATGCCCTGAATATTCTCGATAGACTGCGGTTTCGCCTCAACAGGTGAAGTATCACGTGATTCTCCCTTGACAGATACGCCAGCTTCAGGCGTAGTAGTCTTTCTAATCTCTACCTCGAGCTTGACGCCACGAACATCCTGGTTATATTTCTTCTCGTCGACTACCACAGCTTCATCGATGCTCTCATCGTAGCGAGGTAGGTGGACTAATGAGGCAACATCGTCACATTTGCCTTGCACGACCAAATCCCAGCAGTTCTTCAAATCGGCGCCCGTAGGTTCGGGATCTAGATTGATCCAGGCAGTAACACCGTCCTTTCGCTCTCGCGCCACGCGGCACATGTCTTTGACCATATTGCGCACGCCGGGAATCTTCATACTAGTGCCGACAACGATGACGGCATCAGGTCGAGCTCGAATATCGGCTCGGACGACATTGGCAATAGACTCTTCATCCGGATTGTATTCATTATAGAGGACCATCCGTGGTCGTAACCTCCCAATTCCATGACTACGCTTTCCGGCGTGCGAGGTACGTACATTGTCTGTCTCCTCGCATCCTTTGCAGAGCGGCGCTTCCGGACCTTCAAAGAGCGAGCCGTCGAATTCACTTATCTCACTGCATTTAGAACACACCATCTTGGCTAACCCGCCATGAAGTTGAATCGTCTTCGGCCATGGACCCTTGGTATTCAACGGAACAGTGGTTGCGAGAGGTGGCATGGACGTATCGAGACCATCGACGTTTTGTGTATAGAGACGTAATAAGCGACCCTCCTTAGCGAGTGACGCGATTAAATGGTGAAATGGAGTAGGTTCCGCATTCTTCGTAAGGTGCGATAGATCCCGGACCATTGTGTGAAAAGATGAGGTGGTAGAGTCGTGCTTGTAAACAGACGCGTCAAATAGGTGCTTGCCGGATCCCTTGAGGCCATGTTCCTTGGGCAGCGTAGCGAATAGACCTTTTGACGACCGGAAGTCGGGAACTACAGGAGTAGACACATTAGCAAGGGAATTGAAACATAATGAACACTAAACACCCAAGGGAAAAGGGAGAAAAAGAATACGTACTTCCTGCAGATACGGAGATTCCAGCGCCGGCAATTACTACAATCTTCTTTTTCTTGCGCAAGGCCTTCGTTAACTGCTCCAGCAATTTCTCATCTTTCTCATTCTGCTCAGAGGCTGCCTTCAGATCGAGATATTCAGTAGTTCGAGGCTTGCGCTCTACGCGGCGTCGCTTTGCAGGTGGTGGGCCATCAGGGTTTACATGAATCTCGTTCTCGATGGGGACTCGGTCGGAGGGCTTCATTGGCGATGCGCTTCCAGAATTGACGGTTGAAGGCGGGGAGGGCAAGCGACTTGAATCGTACAAGATAGATGTTCGCGGTGATATAGTTGGCGACCTAGAAAGAACAGAGAGAGGAGAGGACGGTGGATTGGAAGAAGGAGGATCAGAGAGGTCTGATATTGACGATATCGAAGAAGTATCCATGTCCATGGTTATGGTTCCAGTGGGGTTCACTCAATTAGATTGTTTGAAGGGATAATGGAAAAGAAAGGTGAAAGATGAAATAACGAAGGCTATGAGAAGTCGTGGTTCGCCAGGCAAGCAGTACAAAGTCCAAACGTAAGGAGAGGACGGTATGGTCGCGACTTTGTTAACTTTGTTATGGATTATAGATGAATATGAAAGACGAAGAACCAAGGACCAAGGACCAAGAACCAAGGCGGTAACGGGAAAGAGTCGAACTGCTATGTCATAGCGCTATACCAAATCTAATAAACAACGTGATACAACCCTATAATCCTAGCCCCGAATCCAGAAAAACCTTACGCCGCGAGACCGGCGAAAGCGAATCTATAATGATCATGCAAGTTTTATGTTGTGGCTGTGAGCAATTCGTGTACGCGGTCTGTCCCGTTTCGCTGAAGAAACGGCGGAGATGATTTTTAGGTGAGGTAAGATGAGAGATGAGGTAAAGGTGGGAAAAAACTCTTGGGGTTTTCTGGAGGTCGGAGGAGGAAGGGGTTACAAGAGACAGGGCAACAGCTACACAGCTAACAACAAGCTGCGCGCGGTCGCTCTTCCTCCCTAAACTGCCTTTCGCTTAATTGACCACGAATGGGACATTTTAAGGTTTAACTTGCATAGCACTAACTTTTATTTTCTTCAATGTTCGCATCAATGATGTGTCTTCTATATCTTCAATCTCTGCATGCATTTCCCATTGTTGATATGTCGGTACGTACCTACATATAACATCTCCTATATTCCCTCCTAAATCAATACTATATTATAAATTATAAATTATAAATTATAACCACCTATACGGAGAATCAGCCAATGGTCCCCTATACAACCTCTTACTAGACACACTCACTTGCTCTCTACGAGTTAGGTTTTCTTCCTCTATTAACCCCTCTTTATTTTCGACTCCTAAAGGCAACTACCGAGTCGTCCCAAAAATCGGAATGATAATGTTTTTCAGATGTGGTATGTCATGTAGGACAAAATAAGTCGTGACATTAACAGACAATCTTATTAGCTTGCCTTGCTGCATGTTAAGTCGCCAGTGACCGACATGACCGACATTAGGTGCTTTACAGGTCGACATACCTAGTTCCACTGGACTGATGATCATGGATACTCACAGTGGTATGCACTATGTAAGAAAAGTCGATTCTCGTTGCTCCGCGGTTGCCAGGGATAAAGTGGCTCTGGATCTGAGGCTGATCAGCCACATGGCCAGGATCCTCGGGTACCAGCAAAGCTAATAATACCTTTCAAGCCTCATCCAAACGGGGAGAATGGAACGCTAAGTTCGTTAGATACGTAATGCCTGCATGAAACTCATACACATTCTAGTCCCTCTTGGGTTAGTTAGTGCGCATTATTGTACATACACTACATACACTATGTGACACAGGATACAGTACCAAGTACATGTATTTTAAAAAACACATCAATAAGCTGCCTATCAGATCGTACCTAGGTACATACCTAGACAATCACTACCGCTTAAGCACAGACCTACAACTCTCAAGACTTCCGGTCAATAACATGTACTTTAACGTATAATTCAGCATACAACATACAACATACAATTCAACATGCTGTACGAAATAGCTCGCCGAAAGAAATAATAAACCGTAACTGAATCGTCGCTTTCTCTTTACATTATTTATACTAAAGGAACGAACCCAATGGTCAAGGTTAAAAACATCTTTCTTAATCTATCAACTCTGCTTTGGCTAACTAACTAATCCATTTGATCTCAAGACCTTGGATATCCCTGGCCGCTAAACTATGACCAATTACTAAGACGTACCCCTAATTCATAAAGAATATCGCCAAGATCCGCTGAGGGCTCTGCCGAGTCTCCAAACTCGTCTTCTAAATGACGTCTGGCAAGATGCCTCTCATCCTAGACAATTCTATGGGTGGGGAGGCTATGCAGGTCGACTTAGACGACGTTGACGACCTCTTCGGCGATGGTGCTCCTCTAACTCTTCCGCCCCGCTCCATAAGCAAACGTCTACGACAGAGGCTAGACGAGCTTCGTGAACGAGGCTCTTACCAGTAATGTTTCCCATTATTTCTACTATACTATTCAAAACAGCTACTAATTACTCGAAAGGGGTATTGCTTGGTCCAAAGCCGGCACTATAGCATCCATTACGCCTGATGGTCAACAGCTACAGTTAATGTATATTCGTGCCAAAGGCAAGGATGCCACATTTGCCTTGAGCGATCCTACTACCATCGCACCATGGGAAACCCTTCCAGGAGGGCCCCTTGTCCATCTTAGTTGGAGTCCTGCCAGCCCAGAACTCGCTATTATTGACGCAGTAGGCAGAGTCCTTATTATTAGTTTCTCGGCGAATCTGAATCGCCCATCTCCTTCTAGAAGATGGGATGGAGATTCCATAGATGATTTACAAGCTGTTGTAGGAACATATTGGCTACCTAGTCATCACACTGCAAACCCAAGAGTGCGCTTCAAAGTCTTCACACTTGTCATTTGCGCGGCTGACATTCTACTAGTCACCTCCATACACGCCATCTTACGGGCCGGCTGTTAGGAACGGAAATGGAAATAACTATAGTTATCAAATAACCCCCATCTTCAACAACGGCCCTCTTCACCCCCAGAACAACAGATCCGCTTTTATATGTATCACCACGACTGGAGTCCTTAAAATGTTCTGGGGACAGAATAATGGTAAAATCGAAGAGACGACTGTAGAACTTGAGAATGCCACATTGGCAGACGATTTAATCACCCATGCTGCAGTATGTTCGGATAGGAGTGAGTTGGAAGAGCGTAACTATCTAGCCTGATAGCCATTCACTAACAAGATAGCAGGAAGCCTCATGGTAGGGTTGGCAACTACGTCGAAACAGCTTTGTGTTGTCCAAGTAGCCATCAATTGGAATAATCCTAAAACCGAGGGCGCGCAAAGCAATCCTTCTAATAATCAACCGCTAAATCCAACGCTCACGAAGAGGCACGTAGCAGTTACTAGCTGGTTCCAGCCAAGCTCTGGCGATTTGCATTCCGATGCATCCATGCAAAAAATCACTCACATTGAAATGTTGCCTCCTATCCTTCTAACTGCATTTAACATACCAAACAAGGAGTGGTCGCCTATTATGATCTTGACGGTAAGATCTCTTATCCCAGACCCAAACTTACCCTACGCCCAAGAAGTCCAGAGCATAATTGATCGATGGGAACTCTTGTCGGATCACCACCAAACGCTTCATTCCGCATTTGAGCAACTAGGCCTCAGAAAAAACAGTGCCGGTTCTACAACACCAGTATGTATGAAATAACCCGATTTAAGTTTATCTTATTAACCTATCTTCTAGAATGGCAGCAGGCTCAAGAAACTCGATTCTGTCGTTGTCAACAAGGTCATAATAGGGGTAAACCTCATCAACTTTGGGAAGATTCTCTGCTTCTCCTATAATGACGGCAGCGTAGAGTATCGAGATCGATTCACTATGGCCGAGCTGTATCGAGAACCTAATCTAGATCGTATAAATTCGGTTTTTGATGCTGGTTTTTCCCAAAGCGGCGAACCATCATGTATGTATCATTTGCACAAGCAGTCTTGATATGCCAACTAATTCATTCTAGGCCTTCAGACAGCTTTTTCGCCAACGAATTTCTCATTTGTTCAGCTATGCGAAGACGGCAAAGTGAAATGGCATAGCATCAACTATACACTAGCAGACCTTGAGTCTATGGCCGACAGTACGTATCTATCATACACTCGACTGATCCACGTCTCACATCTATCCAGCTCAGGTGTCCGCACTTGTCGCGGCCTTTTACATATCCACCGCTCAGGCCGTCACCCAGAGTGCAAATTTTGACGACATCCTAGCAGTCGCTAGGAATTTCGCTAATAAAGACTGTAAGGCCTTGTAGTCTGTATTCGAAATATGTATCTTTATTAACGCTACCTTAGCATTTGCAATCGAATGGGTAAAAACCCAAGTACAGCAGATGAAGATAGCTATCGACTATACGGAGGACGCATTACATGATAGTCTCATAAAAAATGGAATCTTGCAAGTTTGCCTCAGCATTATCAATTACCTTGGATGGAGAGGCGATCTTCAGCCCCGGCAAGGCTGGGGAAAGCTTTCTATGCTGGCTCTGAACTTGCGCAACATAACCGTCATGATGCATCTCTCAAACAGCCAAATCCCCATACATAATAAAACCACTATAACGCCGCTTGACGAACCTGGTAGGTTTTATCTTCTCTCACATGTTATATTCTCTCTGTACTAAATACCTCAATACAGAAGCTGTCAGTGCCTTAGCCGGATGCGTCAAGTGGTCAAACGACCTGCTTGGCTGGATATGCGACTCTCTATTCTGTCTTTTTGATGATGCCGAGTTCATGAAGCACCTAAAGGGGCCTCAACTGGATAAAATGACGATGTACTTACATGCGAAGAACGAAATCGCGTTGCATTTAGTCTTATGTTCAACAACGCGTGCCCTACTTTCCGCCCTATGCCGTCGTATTCTATCGCTCGACTCGTTATCGACAAAAGCTATTAGCTGGTACGAAACCCGCGAGAAGTCTATCGCGAATAACCCGAATGCTGCAACCGATCCTCGCACAGCTGCTCATACCGCTCTGCATGCCGCGTACCAGAACTTGCGACAATGCATTTCATCTTCTCTTATTAAAGCTGACGAATTCGACAAACTTCTCACCGGCCTGGGAGCTGAAATACGAACGGCTTACAGCACCTCACTGGCAATAGTTGGCGAGCAAGCTGCTAAAGCAGCAAACAAGACTCAGCCACCACAAAATTCGAACCCTAACGCGCCCAGACCAGACCCAGCCCAAGAAGCCATTGCCCGCGCACGTCAGCACTGCGAGCTTGACATGCTTGTCCTGCAGGCGCCACCGTCGTCATTCGTCCCCGTCGTCGGCAAATTTTTCAACCAGGACCTAAAGGAATTTCGCGCGCGGTCCGAGGTCGCAAAGCTGTATTTCGCTGACTATTCGATCCTCGAGCTCGACGACGAGCCGCGCTCGCTAGCCAAGAGGAGGGCGAGCGGTGTGAGGGTAGATCTCTTCAAGAGAATTGAAATCTCGAGGAACCCAAGAAGCGGGAATGGCAAGAATCAGTTCCCTTGGAGGCAATGTGCGCGCTGCGGTAACGTCATGGAGGACCTCGCTCTGGTTAATCACAAGCCAGGATTCAGCTTCTTGCTCCGTCAACAAGGCAATTGCTCCTGCGGTGGTCGGATGGCTATCCTACCGTCGGAAACACATAATTAGACACCTACATAGCTAAGAGTTGGCGTATTGGGATTTTGACCACAGATCATATTTAACTCCCGTTGGTTGACCCCTTTTTTTTTTTTTAGCCAATCCAGCCTATGGCTTTATTTAGGACTAATAAACTTATTATCTTATTTTGGTATTGTGCGAATCCAACGGTGTGATACAGACGATAGAGACTGTCCCGTTAGACGTGGTTGGGAACTGTCGCGAATTCATCTGGTGATAGTTGAGATGAATGCAACACCATGAAATAGCTTAGTTTTACTTGGACCTTAGTTTACCCAAGTTGGAATTGAACATCGTGTTCTTCTTTTTATCTGTTATACTAGGTACGGTACAGTATTTCATACTTCACGATCCGCATCGTCAACGTCTTCTTGCGATCTAAATTGTCTAAGACCGATGTACTGCCAGTTAGATATATACGTCTCAAACGCCCGTTCGCCATGCTTGCCGTTAGAAGTAGCGTAGACTCCAAGGACGAGGCCTAGGCCAAGATTAGCTTCTCTAAACTTTTTTTTTTCTTTTTTTAAAAAAAAGATGTTGATATGCCATGGTATGTATATGCAGATGTGTAGTAAGTATTGGGGGCTAGTTAACGTACCCGAGTAATATGGCACCAGTTCGTCTCCTCGACAGTGGCCAAAGACCCGTATCTCTGCCTCCTTCCCTGCTGGCCCAGCCGAAAACGCAAAGTGTGTACTGTTGACGGCCTCGATCTGCAGAGTCAGTTTCTGTCCGGCCCATCCCCCCGGCAGCGGGTAGATCTCGCTGGGGGCGTTAGTAAGCCCACGATACGGCGTCTCAGAGTGCCCCCTGAAACGGATGTAGGGCTGGAGCGGGGGCGGGGCGCTGCTCGTATTATTCTCCTGTGAGGACTCGAGCAATACGATACCGAGGTCAAAGTGCTGTGCCTGGTCTTGAATAGCCGAGACCCCAACTTCCATCTCCTCCTTGGTCAGGGAAGATGCCCAGTCAACATCGACGCGGAACCGGAACAGCGAGTGCGCCATCCGCCGGCCGACGAAAGTCTGCCCGCGGCCCAGCGCGTAGTCCCCGTCGAACCCCGTGAGGTTAAGCACCGATGACTTTAGCGCCAACGTATGCCAGTGGCCAGGCGGCGAGACGGCGTAGTTCCGCGCGGTGGGCAGTCGCCAGTGAACGAAATGGATCGGCAATTTGCTGCCGGGTGGGAATATAACCGAGTCGTTAGCATCGCTGAGTTGGCCCTCGCCCTGCTCGGGAATTTCTTCAGCGGGTAGCGGCCAGCCTGAGACCTCGCCAGAGACAGGGGTGAAGACAGGCCATCCGTCCTCCTCCCATGTCACGGGCGTGAGCACCGTCTCGCGGCCCAGGGGGAGGTTTGCGAAATACGGCGCCTCGCCGTAGGAACCGCCGGCGCGCACTGCAAGGGCCACGGCCCACCACCTCCCGTTTGCGTCCTGAAACAAATCAGCATGTCCCACCGCTTGGAAGTAAGAGCTTGTGTCATTGGCTGCCGTGAGGAGCGGGTTGGCTGGCGCGGGCTCGAACGGTCCCTGCAGGTTGCGGGAGCGCGCCATGGTCACCATGTGGTTCTCGCGGGTTCCTCCTTCGGCTGCCAACAGATAGTACCAACCATCGCGCTTAAAGATGTGTGGACCCTCTGGTGATGAACCCCCCGTTCCATTCCATGGCATAATGATATTTCCGATTTCGCCGGTCTCGAGGTCGAGAGGGGCGTGCATTATGCCGGGGTAGTATGCTGCAGTGTGAGCGCCGGAGACGTACGTAGTACCATCATCGTCCCAAAATGGGCTCGGGTCGAACCCCGGAAAGGAGAAGTGTATCGGGTCGGACCAGGCCTCGGAACTATACGGATCCTCGGTGGTAACGAGGAAGTTGTCCCAGCGGGAATCATTGACGCGCGGTAGCTGCTGGTTAACTAATGTAGCCACGACGTAGAATATCCCCTCTCGAAAGCGCAGCGTCGGCGCATAAATACCACTGGTGGCTTTGGGGAGGAAAGCCATGCCCGGCAACTGGTCAGAGCGACTGAAGGCGTTGGACACATGCTTCCAGTGTACCAGATCCCTACTGGCATGGATAGGTAGGCCCGGGAAAGCAAGGAAGCTCGATGACGCGCAGAACCAGGTATCGTCGAGATCAGGCACAAAGATGCAGCTCGGATCCGGATGGAATCCGGTGATGATAGGATTCCGGAAGGTGGAGTTCTGTGCCGATATACCCAGTGGGGAGAGCAGGGCTAGGAAGCACGTAAGAAGCGCGAGATGCTGCATGTTGGCTGCGAACATGGGGCAGAAGTGCCAGCTTGAGCATTTTGCATGGATAACATCTCGTGAGGTTTCGAGCCCACCATCTTTATAGCAAGTATATAGACATGCCTATAGAAGACATGCCTAGTGTATAAAGAATAGACTCCCTTTAACCCCGCTCGGAAACCTATATCTTAGACTGAGAAGATGCTCGTGAGATCCGTGCTCGGGAGATCCATGCTCGGGAGAATATCACCGAGCTTCCCTTGTCTAGACTAAAGTGACGTTCGAATAGCAAATGTGCCATACCCTTGGATACTCCACCGTCTTTCCAAATCAGTCTAACCGGGGCATGTTTACATATGCGGCGGACTTGGCATAGCACAGCATTCTTTAGCATCATGCGAAGCTTATTACGACAGCCAAGACAGAAGAGCTTATGACACAGTTAAGGGTTGTTAAGTATAGAGATGTAACCGAACATCGAGATAACTAACATCCAGCCCACCACCTTTTTTAGTGCTACATACTGTGTGATAGACATGTTAAATGCAGTTCTTCGTCCAAGCGAGTTCAAAGTTCGGAGCTTTCTAAACTAGGATGCGTCTTGCACAAATGGCTCTTTTGGCCAGATCTTACACGGGCTACACGGGGCTCTATTCGATCCGGTCCTGGACCGAAGCCCAAAACAGGTGGTTGGCTCATCGTATCATCCAGTTAAGACAGGTAGTTATACAAGATATTCTCCAGCTTATGTATAAACTCTGGCTTGCCATTTATTATTTTAATATATTATTCACGGACTGTTGTAGAAATATAGTCTCTGAATTTAACTTACATAAAGCGCCGAATTATAATATTCAAGCTCCGTAGTGTATGACCGAAATGATAGGTAGCGATGTTTTCTTCCTGCAGCAATTAAGCTATTTATAAGCGTGTTAATATAATATAAACGCCCCAGCCAGCCACCCGCCCGCTCTGAATCAGCTCTAAGTAAAGAAATCAAAGACGAGATTGCGTAAATTGAGTTTAAAGGTCATTAGCTTTCAGCTACTATAAAGTTTAAAGTAGAACGCGGCTCGGAAATCGTCTTATTTAGTAATAGTCGAGAGAGAAAATTGGTCCTCTAAACCCTTGTAGGTTGGTTGCCTCGTTATTGTACGGATTATCTGATACATTCTTCGATGTGCGTATGTCTACCTACCATAGCGGAGGTGGGTGGGTTGACACAACTATTTCGTAAAATAATATTATTTTATCCAGTGATACTATTCTATAAAAACTGTATATTGTAATTAGCCTGGTATATTCTATTTTGATGAAATGATTTTATTTGGCGGAATGATTTCATATGGTGGAACGATTCTTCTTTTTACGTGACTTTTATGTGACTTTTACGTGATTTTTACGTGATTTTTACGTGAAGAATGGGGCTTGAATTTAAAAAAAAAAAAGATTAGAAAGATTGGTCCTCGAACCTACCACTTTTACGTTTGTGTAACCATAAACCCTGCATTTAAGGTTTAAAGTTTAAACGTTTGAGCTAATGGGACGAGGTAGCTAGTTTTATCGAATTAATGCAAAAACTTAATTGATTTTAAGCCTTATAACCTTAAATTTTAAAAGGGTAAAATTTTAATTTAGAAAAAAAAAATTAAAAATTTTTATTATTTTTTATTTTTCAAGTTAAAATTTTTAAAAATATTTGATCGGGCTATTGGGATTTTAGTAATGATTGTATAATGAACTGGTGTGGTGCCACATCGTTAAGAGCAAGGGTATTATTATGTAATCTTAGGTTATAAGTCATATAAAGGCTTAATATTTATTATATTCTTTTGATTAAATAGCCACAATTATTATTATTTAATTATATATTTAATATAAATATATTTATTATTTTTCCATATTTATAATATATAGCTTTATTTTACGTATTTATTTTATATATTTTATTCGATTAATAAATCTTTACAATTCTTTTAAAATATAATACTATCATCAACTATTTAAAGTTTTTCACAAAGATTTAAACGTTAAAATAATATGCTATATTTTATAAGAGATACCAATTCCTGTTCAATAAGATAAAACGGTTACATGGTTATGAAATAGTGAACAGGAGTTGGTATCTCCTGCAGAATATGGCATATCACTTCAACGTTTAAATCCTTATAAAAGGCCTTAAACAGCTGATGATAGCACTATATTCTAGAAGAACTATAAGGATCTACTGATCGGATAGGATATATAAGATAAATATGTAAGATAAGGCCATAAGCTATAAATATGGGAAAATAACGAATGTGTCTATATTGAATGTATAACTGAATGGTAATGATTGTAGCTATCTGATCAGAAGAATACAACAAATATTAGACCTTTATATGGCCTGTGACCTAAGATTACATAATAATACCCTTGCTCTTGGCGATGTGGCACCACACCAGTTCAATGGTTTTTGTAAAGTAAAAAATTAAAAAATGAGATAAGACCTACTTATCTCTAAATCTAACCAATTAAACCACTTAAAACATAAAAACGTTGCGCCTTACAAAACCATTCCACAGGTAGAACTGTTCCTTGAAACCCCCCACCTCCGCATAGGTATGCATGTAATTTCGGAGAGTAGCTGGCATGGGACATGTCTTTCCTGCAAGTTGCTTAATAATTTGGTGTCAGATTAGTTAGCCATGTCAGGTAACTTGAAAATCTTTAATCTTGTTGCATATAATAAGCAATGACATTTTATGACATTACAAGTTACCTTTTGGTTAAGTGGATAATCTAACAAATCTTATGTAAAATAACGGTATAATATGCGGTTTTATAATTTTACTTTAATTAATTAAATTATTATAAATATTATTAATTAAATTTTATATATTGTTTATTTAATACGTAGTAATTATATAATAATTAAAAATTTTATACATTTAAATTATATAAATTTTAAAAATAAAATTTTAATTAATATTATATAATATAATATATACGTGTTAAAATAAATTTTATTATATTATTATTAAGTTTTAAACTTAAATATTTTAATAATTAAAACGTATAAAATAAAATGTTTATATTATTTGTTTAAAGTTATTAATTTTAAAAATGAATAAATTTTAATAATGTTAATATATATGGAAAATTTAAGGTTTAATTTAAATTTTTTCTTTAAATATTTTAAATTTAAAATTATAAAAAACTATTTGATTTATTTAAATCTTAACCGGGAGTAATAATAAAAGTAGAAATTTTATTAAAAGGTTAATTGTTAATAATATCAACTTTAAATAATTAATTTTTTCTTTTTTAAATAATATAAAAAATAATTAAAACCTTATAAAAACTTTATTTAAAAAATTTAAATGTATATATATATATTAAAAATAAATATAATTAATAAGAAAAAAAGATAATTAAATTAAAAAAATTAATTAAAACATTATATAAATTGTAAAAATTCCTTTTATTATAATAAAAAAATTAATTAAAATTTTAAAAACTTTAAGTTTTAAGTTTATTTTTAAAGAATTTTATATATTTATTTATATTAATAATATCATTATAATATATTTTATTAAAATCTTTTAATAATATTATTAATTTATTAAAAATAATAATTTATAATAATTTTAAAATATTAAAATAATAAAAAATTAAAAAAGAATTTATTTAATTAATTTAATTTATATATATTAATAAAATAGTTAATTTTACAAAGTTTTTAAATTAAAGAAAAATTATTCCTTTATAAAAAAATAATTATATTAAAAAGTATTTATTATTATTAATAACGTATAAGATTTATCTTATATATTATAATAATTATACATTTAATTATAACTTTAATTTAAAATATTATAATATATTAAATTAAATAATTATATACCTTAAATATATTAAACTGGTGCTGGTGTATCAGGTGACTTTAACCCTGATCATGTGATTATATTCTTAATATAAGTACCATTTATGGTCGCACACACCCATTTTACATAATATCATCCACTTTTAATACAAGTCATTCCTTTCTTTCATTAGTTTCATCATTTAAAAGTCTTTGATATTAAGTTTAATAAGGCTTAATCTAAGGCTAAAACGTTTAAGTCTTGTTTAATATATAAAAATATACGTTATAATTAAAAAAATAATACTTTTAAAATTATAAATAATATTTTATTTATTAATAATACTTATAATAGAAAAAATTCTTAAATATATATAATAAAATTATTTAAAGATATAATAAATTAAAAAATTAATAAATAAAATATAATAATTATATTTATTATAAAAATTAAATTATTAATTTTATTATAAATGGTAAAAGAAATTATATTTATTATAAAATTAATTGTAATAATAAATAAATAAATAAATTAAAATATATAAATATATATAATTATTAATTATATTAAAAAACTTAATAAAATTATATTAAAATAAATTATATTATTTTAAAAGATATAATTATAAATAAATTTATTAAAACTTTTATAAATAATAAACTGGTGCTGGTGTATCAGGTGACCTTAACCCTGATCATGTGATTATATTCTTAGTATAAGTACCATTTATAGTCGCACACACCCATTTTACATAGCATCATCCACTTTTAATACAAGTCATTCCTTTTTATCATCAGTTTCATCATTTAAAAGTCCTTGATATCAGGTTTAATAAGGCTTGATCCAAGGCCAAGACGTTTAAGTCTTGTTTAATAATTTATAAAAATAATTTAAAACTTAATTAACTTTAATAAATATTAAAGACCTTTTATAAATAAAATAATTATAAAATAAAAAATATATATTAATAATAATTAAAAATAATTAAAGGTTTTTTCCAAGTTAAAATTAAATCGTTAATAATTTAAATAATAAAAAAATATTAAAATATTTTAAATTAAATTAATTAGTTATATTAAATAATTTAAAAATCCTTAATTTTATATAAAATAGCCGTATAACACACGTTCTTATAATTTTATTTCAATTAATCAAATCACATCATAAATATTAAATAAGAATTGGTATCTCTTACAAAGTATAACATATCACTTTAATGTTTAAATCTTCGTAAAAGGCTTTAAACAGCTAATAATAATACTATACTTTAAAAAAACTATAAAAATCTATTAATCGGATAAAATATATAAAATAAATACGCAAAATAAGGCCATAAACTATAAATATAGGAAAATAACGAATGTATTTATATTAAATATATAATTAAATAATAATAATCGTGGCTATTTGATTAAAAGAATACGATAAATATTAGACCTTTATATGGCCTGTAACCTAAGATTACATAATAATACCCTTGCTCTTGGCAATGTGGCACCATACCAGTTCAATATCATTAATTAGACCTTATAGATTGCCTATTCAGTACGTATTAGTTGTGTGACATTAATCTAACATTATGTTATGTAGGTAAACAAGGGTATCAGGCTTCTTACATTTCATTGCATGGTGTCTAGCATAGAATACACCGAATAGGAACACTTTGGCGGGTTGGTATAGATAAGGCGGCATAATGAAAACGGCACAGCGTCGTTATTATATATTAAGCAGCTATACACATGTGTGTCTTCTCTCCCCTCGCCTACTCTTAATGCGGACCTATTCATCATCACAAATATATTCTCATCGTTTACTAGCCATACGCTTTCTTTGCGACAATGCAGAACTACAGTGAAAAGGAACTTGTGGCTAAGAGACTCAAGGGCCAGCTGCTTGTTATCCCGGACATGCGTCCCATATTTTCACATTGGCCCAGCGAACAAAACGAGCACTATCATACCGTGAAGGTCATAATAGACAAACAGATCGCAGAGTATGTAATACTACCCAGAACAAACGCGGGAAACTACTAACATTAACAAGGCAACCTATGGAGGATGAAGCTCGTACGGCATTTTACAACATGAATCCGTCTCTGATCGCAGCAAGGTATATTGATATTAATATATATACCTATTTACCAATAGACATGTATTTAGACGCATAGACTAATTGTTCACTAGATGGTGGCCAAGGTCTTCGGAAGAGAACTACCGGGTCTTGGTCGATCTAATCATCTGGTTTGCCTATTGGGATGATCTCTCCGAGAGCCTCGCCGCCGATCCTAGTACTGCCGAAAACCTTCGTAACGCCACCAAGATTCTCGGCCGCCAATCGCTCGGTCTGGCAACTTCAGAAGAGGATATTGACATTTCCAACCCGCTCATACTGGACTTTAGGAGAATTGGCGGGAAGATTGGTGCTGCCTATGATGAAGGTGAGAACGCAACATAGTCTATAAATTGCTCAAAGCGGATATTAATATTTCCTGTGGCATGCAGAGCAGCGAAAGACCTTCTTAGCTCATTTCGAGAAATACATTGATTCGACACGTCTTGAGGGAGAGGCCGACTTGAGTGAGACCCTACCCAGCCTTAAGAGGTATTGGGAGGTAAGGATATTGACAAGCGGCATGGGCATATTGCTCGGCGTCACCGAGTAAGTAACCAACTATATAACCAACTATACTAATGTCAGACATTAAGATGCTAACACTTAAACAGATTTGCCGCCGAAGTCAAACTACCCCGTCATATAGTCAGCTCAGCTGCATATGACAGCTTGTGGACAACAACTGTCGTAATTAGCTCAATGTATGTGCCTATAACAGGTAATAGAGTTGGGTTAAGTGACTGATACAGGATTAGTGTGAATGACTTGGTATCATTCAAAAAGAGATGGTAAGTATAACTAATCACAATGTCGAGGGGGATTTGCTCATATGCCTTTAAACTAATACGGCCTTGTTCATAGAAAGCGGGAAGCGTGTTGAGCTCTGTCGCCATACTATACGAACAAGTTGGTAACCTTGACGCGGCAGTGCAGATGTCGGTTGCCCACCTCAAAATACTAGTCGACGAATTCGACCGCACGGCCAACATGCTGCTGTCTAAGTTTCACCTGAGCTCTGAAGAGATTGAGTCTGTCTCGAAAGTCATCGATACTCTCAGGACGGCCAACACTGGAACTCTAGAGTGGAGGTTTGTTAATATTTTGAATAAACACGCGGTTTATAGAGCCGTGTTTGCTAACATCTTGTTCAGTTTGCAGGCGAAGCGCTATGGAGTCTGCGACTCTATAACACAGACTGGTCAGATTGAAGTGGTGCTATGATTGCTGAATAGGCTAGGATCTAGAATATTGAGGGTCCTTGAGAAAAGAACAGTCAAACATGGCACACGAGAGAACACGGGGCCTGAGTTATAGATGATCGTTGAGATTGGGTCAACAGATATGGGGCACTCGTTTGACCCTCTTCAAGTATCAAGTATCAATCATGAGAAGGTGATATGAATTTCAGGAATTTATCGTATCTCCTTAACTTCTATACCATAAGATATAGGATATATATTTACCTGTCTAGTTTCGTCACTAAGTAGTGATGAAATTAATAATGTGCTATGATTTATCCTTCTAGGATTTATCCCTTGCCGTGTAAGACTCAGCCCCCACGTTGTCTTCCAATATCAACCCCTCGCCATTTTATATATACGTTAAGCACCCAAGGTACGTGAGCTAAGGAGAGGTCTGCTATATACCATATCACTTTAGACAACCTAGTCTCGTGTTTCAAATATAAAAATATACCAAGAAACCTACCATTAATATCATCGTCAATGTTGCCGACATTGACAACTTGGCGTATCTTGGCGGGCCGATCTCTAAGCCCACGTTCCATCCGCTTTCCAAAAGGAAATCTAAACTCGCAAACTTAATATACGACAACTTGAAATGCTACAACGATATGCCGGTCTTACATTACCGAGCCGTGGTCGGTTGCGTGCTGTTAGGCACTCGTGTCGTATCCGTCTCCTTGCTAGAGGCTCGTAATACTGAAAGCTTAAGAGGTTAAAGTTGAGTCATGCACCCGCTTCTGTTACCCGGATATGACGATAGATACATATACCTAACTGTTCTATATACTTACTTAGATATAGATATAGATATAGATATAGATATAAATAGACATTTATTTGCTTTATTTTCATTGCCATTTTGCTTTTCACGGACGGTATTGAGTAGAGGAAGTCAATATTACTTACTACCTTGTCTATAAAGTTGAACGTCAAATTCACGATGAGATTCCTCGCACTCCTATTAGCTCCTCTTGCTGTCCTCGCAGCCCCTATCCTAGAGGCCGACGGCGAAGCGATCCCGGGTAAATGGATTGTCGTTCTCAAGCCGGATAATACGACCGGTGAACTCTCCAGCACACTCGCAAATATTTTAGATGGGATAGCTCCCGAGCACACCTACGACATAGGCAGTTTTCAGGGGTATTCGCTTTCGGCTTCCGACGATGTGATCAACTCGATTGCAGATTTAGATGAGGTTAGCTCACTGCTTTCTTTAATATTGAAGCTAGCTGGCTAGCTAGCTTTTTCTTATATAATAAATAATAACGAACGACTAATTAGCCTCCAGATCGCATATATTACGCCCGACACAAAAGTCAGCATTGCGTCCCTGACCTCGCAAACCTCGGCACCATGGGGTCTCGCTAGGATCTCTAGCCGGACGCCAGACGCCTCCAAGTACACGTACGACGAGTCTGCCGGAGAGGGCACGTATGCATACATCCTTGACACCGGTATCTTCGTCGATCACCCCGAGTTCGGCGGGCGTGCTTTGTTTGGCGCCAACTTCGTGCAGGACAACAATAACAACACCGACGAGAATGGACACGGCACGCACGTCGCCGGCATAACTGGCTCCAAAACCTACGGCGTGGCCAAGAAGACCAACCTGATTGCCGTAAAAGTCCTTGGTCCGACCGGGTCTGGTGATGTCAGTCAAGTAATCGCGGGCCTCCAGTGGGCCGTGAAGGATGCTATCTCGAAAGGAAGTGAGTTCCTCTTCCTTACCAGTTAACCACCTGCTAGGTATAGCCAGAATAATATCGACTAACGAGAGATGGCAGCAATCAAAAAGGCAGTCGTCAATATCTCACTTGGAGCTCCAAAGATAAACCCCGAGGCTCCCCTGAACGCAGCGGCATCGGCAGCGGTTGAGCAGGGCTTATTTATAGCCGTCGCAGCCGGTAATGACGACGAGGATGCTGCGGGCTTCACTCCCGCCGACGAGCCTAGCGTCTGCACGGTTGGCGCTACCGAACGTAATGATAGCCGGACGTCTTTCTCTAACTACGGCGATCCAATCGACGTATTTGCGCCGGGAGAAGACATCATTAGCACGTACAATAATGGCAGCACGGCGATCCTGTCAGGCACTTCCCAGGCCTCGCCGCATATCGCCGGGCTCGCCGCCTACCTGTTAGCCCTGGAGGGTCCACGTGATCCTATTGCTCTATGTAACCGCATCCAGGAGCTCTCTACCAAAGGCGTAGTGACAGATTCTAGGTCTAAAAATAACAACGTAGCAAACAATGGGGTTGAACAAAGCGAGTAGGGCTTTAGGTTGGGACTCAGCAGCGTCATGTCGCGGACACGAGGTCCTGGCGTGTATCTGAGTTTGGTATATGCTTCCACTACTATATATATCTTGCATTGGTTGGAATGTACTTTTTACGATCTAGTCGCGTCATGTTCTCCCTCGGGAACGACCAAGCCATGCATCCCCTTGTACGGTGCGATTTCTGCAGGTTTCCACCCGCTTTTCTGCAGTAGACCTGGATCCGCGTGCGTGAAGACTTGGACCTTTAGTGGCCTGCAGCACTTGATCATCTCCTTCTCGCTGTCGGCACCGAAGCCCCATAGCGATAGGTCACCCCCAGGACATGTACCTATATATTGTCAGTAATAATAAATAGTAAATGATGATAGGGAGAATGCGGCGTACTCAGGGCCATCAATATGTCCTGCTCGGCTAAGAACTCAATGTAATCTCCCTTCTGGGCAGGACAAGGATTCATAAAGTAACGCCCTTGCTCATCTAGGCCCGTGACTTGAAATATGTTGATAACATCGTGCACGTCGCTCTCATTTAGTCCATAGGGAATTACGGCCCGTGTAAGATTGGAACGGCAGTGAAAGTCGTATCCCTTACCCGAAAGCACGCTTGAGATATATCCATCACACCCCGTACCCAGCAAGTCGTGGACGCGGCCGCCATGCTCATCGACACCGTACCAGGAGAGACTATCACCTATAATTGTCACGAGGGGGCGCATATAAGGCAGACACGACCATAGTCTGTCGTACGTTGAGACGTGAGAAGCGTAGAGTTGCTTCGTGCGCGCCGCCCAGAACTTCTCCCGGGGATTATGAGCGTTCCAGATGTTTAGGTCTCCTTGATGCGATCCCATTAATCAGCTTGCCCTTCTCACGACAAGTCAGGGTCCCTATATCAGATATACATACCAACCTGCGGACCCTCGGGCGTGCTGATTCGCACAATCGACCCAGCGGGTGCTTTCCAAGCCCTACCTGACCTGATAGAAATTACAAACTCTTGGGCCAAGCAACGCGGGGCGCTCGCGATTGTATCGTATAAGTCTTTATTAACTGTTAGCGGTGACCCGGTTACGGGTAGATATGCGGGTTTCGGCTTTGGGATCGGCTTCCGGGCCTTAAGACGGGCCTCGGCTTCTTCCTTGCTTATAGACATGATGGAAATAGTGAATAATATATTGTCTTATATATGTTAAGTGAGGCTTTTTAAGCAAGACTGAATAATATATAATAGATAATATGTTGCTTCTGAAGACCTCCGGTAACGCTATCGGTGAGATGAATGATGTCTTGTAGAAGCGGTGCGGAGTAGTGAATAGTGAATCCTAGGCGCAAACTAATGAGCAACAATAGTGGCCTATATGCATTAGAGTAGTATCATATGTTTCCCACTCTGACACTCTGATTCGGATTCTTATCAGATATATATTTCGTAGTGGCTGTTGATGATCTAGCATGGCGGTTGCTTTCCTTATAAGGCATCCCGTATGAAGTTCGCGAACCTATTTGCTAATATATATAGTACCTGGGTGACTCAGTTTCTCGCATGGTCTTATTAAGCGCATCGCAGTTCTATCAGTTCTATCACGGAGATGGCCGTTCAAAAGTGATAATGCTATATAATAGGAAGATAAACTTAAATGTTAGGGCAAGATACTGTAGTATTACAAGTACGTAATTGTATAGGGAGCTGCGACTGGATAAAAGGGGTTAAGTTAAAAGAGAGAAACTGTTTGGATAAGATAGGATAGTTAAGATAAGCTAATTGCCTATTACATGCTGCATAACTGTTTCCTTTAGAGCACTAACACCTCTAAATACAGGGGACCTACGGGGGGTTAGGTAGGTAGGTAGTGGATCATACCTGCCGAACCTCCTCGGAGTACCTGGCTTATAGGTAGGTATGTACCTACCTCAATCTAAATTAACGACTACAACAAGAAACTCCGACTGCTACTACGACTTCGACTTCACCTGCAACATTATCTACTACAACTAATGTTTGTGATTTACACGAACGCAAACGAGACACAGACGAGGCAGCTCACCACAAATTCCAAATACGATTAAGAAAACCGACCGATTCTAGTTAACAATGGATAAGCTTCCGCCAGAGATCCTCCTCCACATCCTCGAGTTCACTGTCATAGCGCTCTATGGCAATAAGAATAATCTTCTTAGGCTGCGCGCCACTTGCAAGCTATTCAATGAAGTCCTGAAGCCTTTTGCCCTCCGGACGCTTCAATTAGAGTTCACGCGCCTCGATCGAACCGAGAGAAGACTAAAACCGCCCGACTACAATGCATTGCGCCGGATAGGACCTCTCTGCCAGGCGCTGTACCTGGATATGATGGTTGTGAGAGACGATAGTATGAGCTCCTATAAACACCCTGCTGCTTAATTGCACTGACTAACTCGCCTGGCCGGTATAGGTGAAGTAGGGTTCTTGGGCAGTATGTTCGCTCAGATCCCCGCGATGGATTCCTTTGTATCTCGTCTACGAAACACCTACTGCATGAATGACTACTCCTTCACCGAGATCGACTACCGCTACCAACTAGGCCGTCTTCTAGAACAGGCGCCGAACGTCACAGCAGTAAAGCTAAACCTACCCTTTCAATTGGTGTCCCCAGGACCGTATAGCGCAACGACTATGATCCTAGGAAATACCTTCGAAGCGTTGGCGCAGCGCCCTGAAGAATCCGAAACTCTCAGGACCTTGGTATTAGAGAACCTAACCGATAGGTCCATAGCGAGCCTCTGGCGAAACCCTCAGGACGTGAAGAACATAATCGGCGCGTTCAGGGACCTCCGACATCTATTTTTGTCGGTTCGGCGAAATGAGGAGGAACGAGATCGCACTATCAACTTCCGCAACCGCCTATGGGAGATGATCGGAAAAGCAGAGAGGCTCGAAAGCCTATGTCTGGCCGACCTGGACGTAAACGAAAAGCACTATTGGGACATCAAGACCTCGTCGCAGCGGGACTCGACGCTCGAAGAATGGCAGTTCAAGTCCATACCTACGATCCACAAGCCGCCTAAATCGGTCTTGCCCAATCTCACCCACCTGGAATTATGGCAGGTCGAAGTGATGGGCTGTGGTCTTTTGTCTGTGCTCAAGTGCTTTGGCGACTCCCTAAAGGAGCTCTTCCTAGACGGCGTGTACCTCAAGACCGTCTATAGCGCCGAGTCTCCTCAGGACGTAAACAGCACACTCTGGATCGGCCTGCCCAACGTACGACCGCCGCCTAACCACCGGTGGGTAGCAACATACCTGCGCCAGATCCGGGCCCAACTTCGCGTCTGCCGCGTCGCCAACCTGGGGTACGACCAGTACGTCATGAGTGATAATCCTCTCAACAGTGCAGAATACGACACCGTGGATCCCTGCGGACTAGGGCGGTGCTTGGAGCAGCGATTCGTAGAGGTAGCCACGGGAGTAAAGCAACCAGCCGCCCCCGACGGCTCTCCGGTGGCTTACTTCCCCGAAGAGGGGTCGCAGGAGTCCTGGGCCCAAGCCGACCGGGAACGGCCCGCCGATGGACTCCGCATCGAGGACTGGAACGTAAAGCACTACATGGCAACGCGATACAGTCCGACCTCGAGTTGGCAGCGGTCCATCGACGGCTTGTTTCCCAACTGCAACCAGTTTACACTGAACGCGCTTAATAGCTTTGCTGACAGCGCCTGCACTGGCATGACGCTGCTGAAGCAGCTGCATGATCACGAGAATGAATTGTCTACATCTATATAATATAGCGTGGCGGAGACGTGTATGTGTGTGTGTGTGTGTGTAGCTTTCCTTCAAACCTCTTTTCTCAAATACCAAAGCAAAATACCCCTTTTATACGACGCTCCTTTGTTTTCATTTTACGATTCATGCTTAGTGTTCCCTTGGCTTATATGGCAAAGAGCCGTTATAATAGCAATACTGGACGAGTCTGTTCGTGGACGCTGATTAGACGTGTGGTTTAATAGAGAAGCTGGATCGACTCCTAGGTCTTCTTTGTACGCAAAATTAGATACCACAAATCCAGATATTAGTAACAGAGCAAAGGAACCATTAATAGGCCGATGAGAGCATCCAGAGTAAAATAAACGGTTGTTCTTATTTACACTATGGTAACTCACAACGTGTACGTATTGCATCCTGGGAATCATGAATTTCATTCACCAACCTACTCGACATTGCACAATTTGTGCAGCGTAACATTTGTACTGAGGGCTAGGCAACTCGGGGGGAAATATAAGAAGAAAACGGGGTACTCTTGTCCATCTACTACCTACTGGACATCCTTGACCTTGCGAGGCCTTCCTCTCCCAAGAAATACCAGGATATCCACACATCACCCCCCTTGTTCTATTCGCGACTCCAACAAAAACAGAAGCCTTTTGCCAACTCGAACGTCGAAGAAATAGGATTAAGGACACGAGTATTCGACAACAGGAACTGATGGAAAGCGAACCTAGGGGTATTATACGCTCAATGCAGAAATCTTAGTACTCGGCCTCGGTCTCATCCGGCTCGAAGCTATCAGCCGCAACCTCCTCGTAATCCTTCTCCAGAGCTGCCAAATCCTCACGAGCCTCGGAAAACTCGCCTTCTTCCATACCTTCACCTACATACCAGTGCACGAAGGCGCGCTTGCTGTACATGAGGTCGAACTTGTAGTCCAGACGAGACCAGGCCTCGGCAATAGCAGTCGTGTTGGACAACATAGAAACGGAGCGGTCGACCGACGCGAGACCACCGTCAGATGGCGATGCGGTGGGAACAGCCATGGGCTTCTGGTAATTGATACCCAGCTTGAAACCAGTAGGGCACCATTCAACGAGGTTGAAGGAAGACTTCGCTTTTAGGGCAGCAATAGCAGCATTGCAGTCACGAGGAACAACATCACCGCGGTACAGGAGGGCGACAGCCATGTACTTGCCGTTTCGAGGATCACAGACAACCATCTGATTGTTCGGCTCGAAACCTGTTAAGTAGGTTAGTCGTCTGAATGTGATAATAATAGCCATAGCAACGTACATTGGAAGGTAAGGTCATGAACCTTGAAGCTCTCGTGGGCACTCTTGGCAGCCGAGATGACAGGCGCGTAGCTGATCAGAGGATAGTGGATACGAGGGTACGGGACCAAGTTGGTCTGGAACTCGTTCAGATCAACGTTTAGAGCACCATCAAATCGTAGGGATGAAGTAATAGAGCTGACAACCTGAGCAATAAGGCGGTTCAAGTGCTCAGAGTTGGGACGAGGGATGTCGAGGTTACGTCTGCAAATATCGTAGACAGCTTCGTTATCAACCAGGAATGTACAGTCGGAGTTCTCGATAGTACTGTGGGTAGATAGAACAGCATTGTAGGGCTCGACAACGGCGGTAGACACACGAGGGGCCGGGTAAACAGCGAACTCGAGCTTGCACTTCTTGCCATACTCGGTGGAAAGACGCTCGAGAAGAAGAGCACCAAAACCGGAACCGGTACCACCGCCGAACGAATGGAAGATCAAGAAGCCTTGAAGCGAGTTGCAGTTGTCTACCAAAGTTGTTAGCCGGGTTAAACAGAATACCCTCGAGCTACCAGAAAGGATATTTCTCACCTGTCACACGGCGAATTCGGTCAAGGCAGTTATCTATCATCTCCTTGCCGATTGTGTAGTGACCTCGGGCGTAGTTGTTGGCAGCATCTTCTTTTCCGCTGATCAGAAGTTCCGGGTGGAAGAGCTGACGATAGTTGCCGGTACGGATCTCGTCAATAGGCGAGGGGTCCAAGTCGACGAAGATGGAACGGGGTACATATTTGCCACCGCTGGTCTCGGTAAAGAATGTCTCGTAGGAACCGCCATCCATAACATCCTTTGAAGCATTGGGGTCTGGGCGACCATCAGGTCCGAGGCCATGCTCAAGGAGATACCTGCGTGCGGTTGTGAGCTATAGAAACTACGCCTTGGAGCTTGACAGGCGAAGCGGTGTGATACTTACAGCTCCCAAGCGCTGTTACCGAGCTGAGTACCAGCCTGGCCCAAGTGAAGGTGGAGGATCTGAGTACAGCAAAGGTGTTAGTCAGTATGCTAAGGGTTGGGTAGACGCGTGTCTACAACATTTCGTTTAGGAGTAGAACAATTGGGATATAGAAGTAAACTTCAGCTTATAGGAGGGGGACGGTTATTGGGCTTAAGGCGATGTCTAGAAATTGAGACGATAGCTCTTAGGTTTTAGCTCTTAGAACTTTCAGTAACTTACTTCGCCCTTCATGATGAGATCGTAGTATTATAATCGGGTGATTGGAATACCGCGACTGAGACTATTGTCTGAACTGGAGGAAGAAGGTAGGTAGGCCAGATGCGCACAGCGCTGGTAGGTAATTGAAAGAGGATGAAAAAGGAGGTGTGGGCTAAAGATGGTTGTAGGTTTTTGTGTGGAGAACGAACAGGACGAATTATTCAATTTGCTCTCTACTATGTAATGTACAGCTGTAATAAGTGCAACAAGTCAATTGAAGATGAGGGGCAGGTTTCAGGGGTAACCCAATAAGCTATCGTTATGGGGAGGGTTGCAACTGGAACCGTTACTGGACCGTTGTCTACGCGACAACACCTTAGTAGGCTAAGCTATATTAGGTACATTGGGTACCTTAAGAGGTAGCTACAACACATAGATCTGTACAACTGCATTTGTGTAACGATCTCTCGCTGGCAGTACCTCATATAGAACCTTAAGTATTAGGTAGGTGCAGCTTTGTAGCTTATACAGATAAGGCGTGCTTTATTATGTACCTAACATACCTAGGTAGGTCTGATAAGTAAGTCTGATAAGTCTGATAAGTCTGATAAGTCTCTCTACGCCTCGGGATAGTATTACCATACCTATACACTCAAGAAACGAACAGCCGACGGATCAAAAACATTGCAAAATGCGGATTTATCAAGCTTCACCGCTTCGGTAAAAACAAAACAGCTATTTATAACAAGGACCTACCTGTTCACAAGTGCTGCTAAGCTGCTAAGCCATACCTAACATAAAATAGTAGAGCCAAACATGCATTAGCGTGAGTTAGCTTAAATTATTAAACGATTAGATTTTTCTTCATTGGATTAGGTAGTACATACCTACCTACCTACCTATGTATCTACAAATAGTAGGTACCTAGGTACCTAGGTAGGTGTATTTCATATATCACGAGCAGCTCGGCCACTGCGGTTCGGTAATAATGTGAATGATTCTACTACCTTAGGTAGGTACATAGCTAATTTTGGGTATCAAGGCAGTACGTTAATTATAGAGCATCAATGTTAATAATTGGTAGATAGCATTCTACTTTGTCCCCTTCTTCCTCCATTCGGCTGCTCTCCTAGCCCCTCGATTCTTCGTCTTTGCCTTGACTACGCCTTTCTTCCCTTTAGTCTTGCCGAATTTCAGATCTGCGGGTCTGCCATCCTTTTCGCTAGCTCTGCGGCCTTCAAAGATGATTTGCTCAGGGGATTTGAAGGCCTCGACGGTGGCCGGTTCCTTTCTCTCTTTGCGTGGCTTTCCTTCGCCCTTGACTCCGTGACGTTGTCTTGCTGCTGCGGCTCTTCCTAAGAGCTTCCCTGCTCTGCCTGCTTGCGACTGCTGTTCGGGGGTTATCTTTGGCTTATGTTTCGTACTCTTCGACTTATTATCTTGACTATGTAAGCCCTCAAGTTTAGTCTTCTGTGTCCGCTCCATAGCAAGGGCTGTCTTTCGCGGATCCTTTGCGCGAGATACGCGTAACACCCGTGGCAACATCGGAGGAAACTTCTTGCCGTCTAGTAACAGAGCTGATTCAACGTCGTTGGTATCGTAGAATTGCACATATGCAAAACCTTTGCCCACGCGTGTCTTGGGATCCCTGGGAATACGGACGCTCTCTACTTTACCAGCATGCTGACCAAAAATTCGCCATAATCCTTCTTCAAAATCAGCCGGAATCTTTGTGCGCTTCTTCGTTGTAGTTTCCCCCTCAGCAGTGGTATTAATGACTGTTTCGTCATCTACGAAACCAAGATTTCCTACAAAGACACATCTTCGATTATCCACCGCGTTGGGGTGCGCTACGCTATCCACCCGGATATGGCGTTCGAGAATGACAGAGCCATTCAGCTCTTTGAGCGCAGTGCGTGCAGCAAGAGGGGTTGAGTAGACGACGTATGCGTTGGTAGACTTCGTCGTTGCGGACATGACGGATTTGGTAATGAATGCAGCACGCTTTGGCATCGCGCCAGTAGAATATGCCGTTGAGCGGAAACGTAAAGACTCGACTTTATGCGGCCCACTAGCTGAGTCTAGCGTTGATAGTGGTGATGAAAGATGAGATATCAGAAGCTTTTTTGCTTTGGACGAAGAAATAGCTTCAGCTGAAACATTGCCGAGAAATAGAGTCCGGTTTGCCTTATCTAATTCGACATCCGTATGATCATCCGTCTTCGCAAGGAGGGACTCGTGAACTAACGGGATTTCACCCTCGTCTGAGTCTTCCGCTACTTCGGTTGTCGTACCGTTTATCGCCTGACCGGCTTCGCCCTTGCGGCGTTTTTCAGATTGCGCCTCCTTTTCCTCGTCCTCGGCCACTTTTCGCATATATTTATCTTCTAGGTCGTCGTGTTCATCTTTACGTTTCCTCTTACGGTCCTTCTTTTGCGGCGCTGGTGACTCTTCTGCGGACTCGGAATTGTCTGACACTACTTCTTCATCTGAAGGAAGACCTCCCTCGGCATCGTCATCTAAGTCGCTCAGGACCTCATCGTCAACCTCTTCACCACCGGCGGTCAATTCATCATCTAAACCTGATCCCTCATCATTTGACGTTTGTGAAGGTTTCCGTTCTTTGTGTGGAAGTAGATTTGAGTACCGTGTCTTTGAGGGAACTTGTACAGGCCCGGCCTATTATCAATCAGCTTGCGGGACTCTACTAGTCGTAGTACAAGATGTAAGTGTAAGTAGACGACTTACACTACTTGCGAATAGAGCATCGAGGGTGGGGTCGATAGCTTTCGTTGATGCTGTTAAACCAGGCTTTCTAACCACTGTTAATATATGACATGTTCAAAAGCAGCAAAATTGGTATGATAAACTTACGATTTGGCCATCTTCACGTTGTTACTTGAGTTATTATGCTTGATAGTATTAATAGTGAAGTTTATTGCATCACGGTTGCGCGTACGACCAGTTGAGAAAAAAAAAAGTCTATGGTACCTTAGGTCGTATCTTATCTTATCGAGTCCAAGCTTGAGTGGTGGATCAATTGATTGAATTGGATTGGATTGGATTGGAAATAAGGTTCGATATCGGATAAAAAAATACGTTGATACCTCTTAAGTACCTAGGTAGTCACGGACCATTTTGACACGCGTGTGTTATCGATAAGCGGTTTTGTTCGGGGTTGCCAGATGCCGTACGTAGAGATTGGGGTTTATTTGGGGGTAACAGTTAAGGTGTCAGTGCTGCCAGCGGCCGGTGCTTGCGCGCAAAGAGAACCCTCCCCCATTTGATCACCACCTTTACCACCTTTACATCACTTTTTTCTCGATACCTAGCACCCAAATCTACAGACACTCGTTTCGTAATACATGTCCCTTTAATCGCCTAACCGCGGCGTCGTGCCAAAAGCTCTACCTTTTACTCAATATTTCATCCCCCGTCCGATTATTTACTTTCCTTCCATTACCTCTGCCTCTATTCTTCCAAGCTCTAAAAACTCATCCGACAATTCTACCACCACAACTGCGCCCTCCCCTTCTCGCCAAATCCACCTTTAATCTTCCATACCAGTGGAAGTCATACCTGGCTAAGGAAGAGAGGATATTAATTATTACAATAAAATGGCAACCGGAGACACGGCGCCCGCGCCGCTTACCATTCCACCCCCACCGATCGAACCGCTCTCCGATGACGATGGCTCAAGTCCGCTGAGTGACGTCGAAGATAAGGATGGCGATCCAGGGGACTTGCATAGTCTAACTGCTGCTACTCCCGACAATCACAACGAAGATGCAAGCTCGGTAGACGACCTCTCCGACGCAAACGATACCGAAGCTGAGACTGAACGCCTCTACGACACGCCCCGAAATCCTACCCGACATAAGGACGTAGTTCTAAAAAGGTCAGCGGATGAGCAAGTCTATGAGCGTACCCCGAGTAAACTGCGACGGCACAATACGAGGACTGGGCAGAGTAGAGATGAAGACGACGGGCCCTTCTTCGAAGAAATGTCAATAGCTTCCAGCCCCCCGGCGCAAGAGACAAAGACACTGAAAAGGCGCCAATCACCGATCCTAGATATACTAGTCGAAGCTGCCACACAAGAAGTTGAAAGCAGAAAGCGAAAACGAGCCTCTATGCCTATTGAAAATTCCGAACCTTCAAAACTACTGCAAAAGCGTATTGGTTCAGTACCTACACCTAATCGGCAGGACATAGATGGCGATACTCCGATGGCCGATGAAGACGACCCGTCGACACATACGAATAGCGGCGAACCCTCGGCCGACGAAGCCATCACCGTCCTAGCTAGTATAGATCGTATTACCAACAACGCCCAGTCAGACCAAGAGGCCGTACCCAAGAAGCAGACGCGCAGTGGCTCAAAGAAGCTCAAAGCTACAGAGCAGACTATTGAGGCCGACGAACCGCCGGAAGAAGCCGTTGGTGATCCGGTGGCCGAAGATGACGGTGCTCATGCTGGCGAGGACGAGCCGCTTGAAGCCGATGTGGACGAGGAAGCAGAAGCAGCCCATAGAAACGAAGAAGAACGTATGAAACTATCGTTTCGATCATGTCTAAGAGCCCGTGCTAACCTACACTTACCAGTCGAAAGAAAGAAGACGGCCTTTGACCAGTTAACCGCAATCGAAAAACGATTCGCAACTTTTAGAGATAGGTCAGCTTTGTTACTTCCTAACAACTGCGATGCCAATCTATTAATACTACTTTAGGTTATACGAAGAACGACTCGAGCAATTGAACCAAGAAGAAGTAATGCTACGATCCGAGACCATAACGCACCCCGAGTACCTTGCCATGATGCAATGCATAGACGCACGAAGAGACGAAAGAATTCGTGTAGCAAACCGAGAGCTAGAACTCAAGGTAGAGTCTCTAGAGAGATGGGCGGTCTCTAGGCGATCGCAAATCCATTCTCAGTTCTTCCAGTCTGTTAGAGAGTCGAGAGAAACGATCTTGGCAGAGCTCGGCCAGCAGTGGTATGACATCCAGCACGAGCGCCGCAAGCAAGCCAACAATGTACCTGAATTCGGCCTCCGATTCCCTCCTGACCCTGCACAGCGCACTAGAAACGCACTGGCATACAATAGAGAGGTGGCTATTTTGTCAGGCATAGCCAAGTACGAAGGTATGCCTGCGGCGCCGGAGATGAGGGGCGCAACTATGCAAGATCTGGAGGATGATTTCGAAGCGATAAATGTAAGCCGTCGCAAATTAACAACTTCAAGTGTATGGCGTTACTGACCGTATGCAATCAGAGAAATCGACAGCCATCGCTTCGACACCAAGTACATAGGCCTGCTTATGTGGATTACGGTGGGCTGCCGTTCGGCCAAAGTCTTGGCCCTGCAGGAGAGCAGTTTATCGAACAAACCCCATGGGCAAACCCCAATCATCCATCAAATGCCCATCTTCTCCAACGACAAGCCTCGGCCCAACACGAAGCTCATGCGCATAGTAGTATACCAGGCGTATCGTCAGGATCCGGGAGACACCATCAGTCACATCCGTTTACCAATGGTTCGACAACTCAGTCCTCCAATGGGCCTTCTAGGACACAGAGGAACGTACCGAGACAGCCTTCTACCTCACCCGAAGTCACACGAGCCGCCACTTTGTTAGAGCAGACTAAAGCGCGCAGCATGAGGGCAGCAGAAGCAGCTACGAGACATGAAAACAGTCAACCGGTAGGTAGCTTATGATACGCATTTATCGAGGAATCATTTTCACGGGTGGGCAGAGCATGGCGCACATTCGGGACTAATTAGTCGGGTGGCCAGCAATGCTGTATATCGTTGGGTTGAATAATCTTGCGAGATAGGAAATAGGGACGTTATACCCTGTGCATATGTTTTGCATTTGGCGTTACGGCTTACAATAGAGGCTTCCAACTGGTGTACGGAAGTGATCTTATCATGTTTGCGGTATGTTGCGTTGCTAGCGGGTGGCGTCTTCAAAAGGACTGTAGAGAATGGGAAGATCTCTATGATACATGTTGTTCGGATTGTCTCTTATAGACACACATTCTGGCGTTTAAGGGGGGCTCGTCGTTCGTTCATAGGCTCGACATAAGCCGCGATACCACATAGTGTATATTCATTTACAACCCCTTTCTTGAAATGGAAAACGTAGTCCCGACTTTATAGACATTATCTCCGATGCCGATGCTGAAGCCGACTAACCGTATATTTCGTGGACTTCTCTTATGCCTTCCTATTCCCTTGATAGCATTATGTCCAATGATAGACCACTTGTACTTATTTATTCTCGGGTTGACTCGGGGCGCTAGGGACCTTTACATCTTCGAACTCGTCCTGTCCGATGACGTTGATGGTGTATACATCTATAAGTAACCAGATCAGCAAATCGGCACCGTCTTCCTTGACGAAATATCTACTACGAGTAATCACTCACAAACGCCAACTGCAAACGCCGCTACGGCAGACCCAACAACGGCATTCTTGAAGAGGTAAGGTCGTCGTGCTCGAATGAGGGCGGGGGATTGTCTGAACCGTCTATCGTAGTATGAGGAGCTTCCGAATCTACAGGGCTGTCAGATATAAATGCCATAGTCTCGTTTTGCCAATGAGCATACCCAGCAGCCATTTTATGATTTCTTTGCCCAGTCGGGCGTGTTTCCTCTTATGTGCAATACGGTATTAAAGAAAAGGTTGAAGTTGAGAAGTTAGGCGCATTGTAGGTAGAAGAATGCTTTAAATGCTGTATTAGCAAATCTTGGTCTGACGATGCGGCGGCTTAAGTGCTGCAGCTTACAGGTACTATGTACCGCATAGGTTAAGGTACATACATAAGGTACATGTATGCCTCCCGTGCATTCTGTACATGTACATACATACATACCTACCTAGGGACATAATGTATGTAGTGCAAGCCACTACTCTAAAATAGTACTAACCAACACGTACCTACATACACGGAAAGTACGAAGTACATATATACATACACTATGTACCTAGGTACATGTCGAGGTACCTACCTAGGTATTCATGGTGATTTAGAAGACCCAACCTGGAAGCTTTCTTTCAAGTCTCCAATCTGAAATACATACATGCGGAAGGCGCCCTGAAGCAGCTTTCTCTTCAGTCGCGACCAGTTGATAGATGCTCAATCTCTTTCTCCACGTCCTTTCCTAAATTCTCTTTACACCATTCAAGATATCCCACGTTCCTAACTTTTATCTCAAATCATTGAAACCTCAACCTATTAAAAATCATCTCCAGCTACAAGCATGGTTCTCAATTGTTGATGCTGGCGTATCATGAATGATGATGCAGGCTACTTACCTGGCGATCTTCTAATTGACATCACCGGGCAGACACGAACACACACGAGCACACACGACGCGCCACAATACAATCTGTAACATCGACACCCTCACGCACTCCCACCCTCCCACATTCTCGATACTCAATCTCAAGTCTTTGTTCTTTTAACTTGGATCATATCAAATACTAGCGATATCAGTTCAACTATTCATGCTCTGTCAAGGCACTGTATCTCAACTTTTTCGACTTGTACAAAAGCTTGGGCCTGGTTAGGTCTACCTGAATAAATCGCAATGGCGGCAGCTCAGCTTTCCGTCCAGGACCAGATCCGCCAGCTCGAAGGTGCCCGGAAGCTTGTTTTAGGTAATGCGAACTATTACACCCAAGTCATTCAAGCTACACTCCCCATCATAGGACCTTCAGCGCAAGTGGAATTCCGACGATGGGGTGCTGAATTCCTTGCCGAAGCATTTGCGACACCCGCTATCGCACCTGGCCAGAAAGAGACTCTGTCTCTAGTAGTATTGGAAACACTTAAGTTGCTAGTGGAAGATGCCAACCAGGATGTCATAGTTCTGAGAGGCGTCATTCAGGCGGCGGCCAGTATATACCCGTTGGCCTTACGATGGATGTAGGTTTCTCCCGATTGGTCCCTGTAAACTCGTAGACTTCGGCGGGCTATGCCTCCCGAGATCGTGCCTATGCGCCCTCTTTCTAGAACCACATTCATCAAATGACGTATTCCAGAGTCCACAGCGCTGACTTTTTGATCGTCCTAGTATTAACAACTCCTACGACACGCACACATGGGAGCGAATGACTGCTATCAAGAGCAGGATACTACGAATATGGGACACTGCTCCGTTAACCATCCGAATTTGCTGTATCAAGTTCGCTCAACGGGTCGTACTTGCGCAAACGCAGAGCATAAACCCAGAACCAAGAGTAGGGATATCTCTTATTCACTTTCTTCAACTAGTACTAATATTCTATACAGCGTGGCGATCTCCTCGATATATCGCTTGTCATGATTCCTCCAAGCCACCCCATTCTTGATGCTCCCAAACTCGAAGCCGAAGCGTCAGGACTCCTGGACAGAATGCTTGGAATTTTGCAAGACAATAGCAGGTAAGATAAGATGATCAAGTATCACGCTCATATTTAAAAACTGACAAATTCTTCTTAGCGATGCATTAATCGTAGATGCCACTTTGAACACCTTATCTATTCTCGTCCGAAACAGACCAGCTACGTCAAATAGGATTGTGAACACTGTTCTTAACTTCAACCCACTAAAGCTTGCGAACTCGCCTTTAACTCCCAAGACGAAGGTTCTTATAAAATCAATGGAGAAGACCACGCGCATGTTGCTCATGCACCTGTCCAGACGGTAAGAGTTTGACATGGCCAATGCTTGTCTATATCACTAATATCATTCTAGGAACCCGCAAAATCCGCTAGTCGGCCGTATGCAACAATACATCGAACGTCTTATGCGCTCGCGAGCCGAGATATTCGACGAAGGTAATCGTAAAAGAGCCTTAGCAGAGCAAACCAACGGGATAGAGGCCAAGCGCCAACGAACGGGAACTGCACCACCTCATCCGCAACTCGAAATCACCCCGCTGAAGCCAGGGCCCCATACCCTCGCAGAAGTCTTCACCTTCACTAGTAACGATGGTCTGAAGCACTTCGACGTCAGTAACAATGTCCCAGCACCCATTGCCGCCAGAATCAGTGTTACTACCGTTGCCCGTATAGACCCCCAGCTCTTAGATCGTGCTATTCAGGTATGTCAAAGCAATGCACAACCTTATGACTATGGCTTACCAAGATACAGGGTGTACGAGATCGTTTAACAACGCTGTACGAAGCCCAACCACAGCCAGTCAACCCCGAGACATCGCCACTTGATGTTGAGGAAGACGAAGACGACTATGAACCTGATTTTTATACGGCAGAGGACACCGAACAGATTCTAAACAAACTTGATTCTTCGCCCGCGGATGAACGCCATGAGCTAGAGAAGCCGGCATTGGGTGGCCTTGCATTACCTACCTTCCGGTTACCACCGCCGCCAACATTAAACCCTGAACAAGCTACCAAAGTAGGGCAAGGTTCAGTCACAAGAGTGTTTGGTACGATGAGAACTCTCGAGGATCCTGCCATCAAGAAGGCCAAGGCTGGCATCAACAGACTTGCAGCCAGCTCATACGACCGAGACTCCTGGATCACAGTGATAACCCGCTTGGCAACCAGGGCCAATGCGGGACTTGATATCCCGGAGGAAGATGAAGATACCAAAGGAGTTCTCTCAACCACCCGCCTGAGCGATGCTATTCGGGAGCAGCTCTTCAATTATGTTCTCGAGGACTTCCGAAAGCGTATCGAGGTGGCCGTGTCCTGGTTAAGCGAGGAGTGGTACAACGATAATGTTCAACAGCAGTCAGCGTCATCTTCGCCTGTCCCGAGTGATATCCCTATTTACTACGAGAAATGGACATTACGTCTTCTAGACGGATTCATTCCTTATCTCCATTCTCAAGACAAGGTGCTCACACGATTCCTAAGCGAGCTGCCCGAACTCAACCTAGCCATCTTTTCACAAGTTAAGACCTTATGTCGAGATCCAAGCTTGGTAAACCTTACTCTCACGACCCTATACTACCTAGTGATGATGCGCCCGCCCGTAAGAGATCTCGCACTAGATGCTATTCAGGACATCTGGACAGACTATGAAGACGCAAGACCTATAGCTGCCAAGTACTTGCAAAGATGGCGGCCTAGCTTCGTGGAAGCAGCACAGCAAAGCGTACCTGGGAGTGAAGGAGTTGTTGGTACCAGCGTCACCGCAGTTGTTACGTGATACCCACTTAATTACGATTGCGTTGAGCCTTGGGAGGTTAATTATAAAGGAGGCGGTCTCTTAGCTCATACCTAGTAGATACGGTGGTTCTCGGAGGCATAAAGGCCTAAATGATATACCACGACATTGGCGGATGGAGGAACAGGCAGGGTGTCTGGAAAATGTAAACCATTATTAGGGATTAAACAGAGCAGCGATGGCCACACGCACAGAGATATAAAGGAATCGTTATGGAACTCGATTCCTAGAGGTGAATGAATGATAAAATTACAGCAATACATCAGACTATCTATATTGATGCGCTTAGTGACTAGGTACATACGAATTTAGACGTCTTCCGGTCAGTCTACGAGTCCCACAAATTCGCATACTCCTTACATAGTACATAGAATTGTAAGACAGTGTTATTAAGTGCAAAGGCCGTAATTATTACTGTACAACTGAGCCACAGCTGACGCGCGACCTTTTACCTAGGTATGTATCAACAAGGAATTAAAGTTGACGGACCAGGCCCACTCAATATTTTAGGATAACGGTTAGTTGCATGTGCTCAACTTACAGCTTACAGGCATGAGACCCGGCAACGAATAATTCCAAGTTACCTACATACATGTAGGTACCTCATACAGAGTTAACTACTTCACCTCATACAAACATCTAATACCTATAGCTTTAGTTACAGCCAACGAAACAACCCTTCTCTTGTTCGAACTCGCCTATCAATGGAATAGCATAGCAAGAATATACGAATATCTACACGACGAGTAGCATCCTTACTCCGTAGTGCCTCACAATGGCACCTCGCATCGAGGCTCAGGAGATCGAAACGTATTGGAACATATTCACAACCAGGACCAATGGCGGCAAATATCTAACGGGCGAGCAAGCGGCGCCGCTACTGAAGAACAGTGGGTTGCGGGACGACCAGCTCGAGCGCGTATGGGATGTGGCCGATGTAGACAACGATGGTAATCTCGACTTTGAGGAGTTCTGTGTGGCTATGCGCATCATCTTCGACATAGTAAATGGTGTAAGTTATATACCTGGTTCTCTCCTTGTTTCACTTCTCCCCCGTCCCCGAGCATGTTCCGAGCATGTTGAACTATACTGAACCGAAGCGAGCGGCTAACATGGACTGAAAATCAACAGGAATACGCCGATGTGCCAGCGACGCTACCAGACTGGCTCGTCCCCGAATCTAAAGCCCATCTCGTCCAGGCCAACCGCGCCCTCACAGGCAAGCAAGTGCAGTTCGAACAAGTTGACGACGACTCGGATACCCCCGGGCTCAAGGATAGCTTCGACTGGTACATGAACCCCCAGGATAAAGCCAAGTATGAATCAATATACCAGGAGAGCCGAGACATGCGAGGAGAAGTAGCCTGTAAGTCATATTAAGTCATATTTTGTCTTCACCCCTTTTCTATCATTCTACTCTAACAAGAGGTAAGGAGAGATGAAGCAGCGAAGACTAATAAGGATGAGGAACAACAGTCAACTCCCTCGAGGACCTATACGAATCCCTCGACGTGCCCGACACCGACATCCGATCAGCCTGGAACCTAATCAACCCGTCGGCCTCGTCCACCGTCAACAAGGACGCCTGCCTCGCCTTCCTCCACATCCTCAATAACCGGCACGAGGGCTACCGGATCCCGCGCACGGTACCCGCGTCCCTACGCTCCTCCTTTGAGCGCAACCAAATCGACTACCAAGTCGATAGCGCCCGCAACAACCCTGCCGCCTCGCGCTGGGCCGCACGCGCCGACGAAAACACGTCGACCGGCCGTAAGGCCAAGTTTGGCGATCAATACCTGACGCGCCTCGGCCGCGGCGGCTTCAAGGCTTCCGGCACCGACTTCAGCTCCGCCCAGAGCGACGAGCAGTGGGAGGAAGTGCGCCTGAAGAAGCAACTGCAGGAGATCGAGGACCGCATGGCAAAGGTAGAAGCCGATGCGAATGCTCGCCGGGGTGGCGGAAAGCGGGATACCAAACCTGCCCTCGTCAAGCGCGAGCTCGAGCAATTGCTCGACTACAAGCGTCGCGAATTGCGGGACATAGAAGAGGGCAAGGGGAAGGCGAAGACGGGGAGCAATCTCCGTGTTGTCGAGGATGATTTGCAGACGGTGCGGGCGCAGATCGAGGGCTTGGAGGCGCATCTCTCGAGCCGGATGCAGGTTTTGGACCAGTTGAGGAGGGAGATTGAGGATGAGAAGGCGGGGAGGTAGGGAGATACACAGGTATTTACATAGATGGAGCAATACGTTGATGAGGAGGGGAGGGGATAAGAAGGTGAAGGTAAAGAGAATGAGACGGATTTTCTCTCGTCTGAGACGAGAAAATGCTTGAGGGATGATAAATCCCCATGTGCGCAAGGCGGATAGCGAGCTACAATACCTAGTCTGTAATTCAAATGTACTGTACAATTTCCAGGTTCCGGTTCTATTGCGAGTTGTTGAACTCGAGTTAGGTTGGCTATAATAAATAACAATCACAAGAATAATCGCCAATCAACATTTAAGTCAGCATCAGATTTGAAGTTTTTGGTATATTAGTAGCTACGGACGTGGCATGATTTTTTGGCGATGCGTATTACATATCACAGAAGAAAGAAGAAAGGGTCAGGAATGTCGTTTATTATCTCTATTATAAGACTATTGTCGAGAACCGATTCATTATTAGAAGACAGAGGAGGGGGCAGGGGTATCTTAGGGTACACATTACGGGTTCTCTCCTCGGCCCCTATTCATCACAAGCGAACTATCCGGCATATCCTTAAAGCAGTATCAACATCCTCGGATACTCTTGACTCCCAATCCCTCTAAACCAAATTATCTCAAGGTACGCCAGGTTCGAAGAACACGTGTTAGTAGTCATAGTCTAGAAGGCGCTACCGTCGACGTAGCTAGGTAACTGCTGGACACCGAGGGTTTTGCCCTTGATCATGTAGACCATGACAGAGAAGACCTTGACGGGACCCAAACGGCCGGCTCCACGGCTCCGGCCAGTGGCTACCATGAGAACATCCATCGGAATCGTCTTGACGGGAGTAGGCGCCTTGCCCTTAAGAACGAGATCGATGTTCTTGGCGACACCAGCAGCCTTTAGATGGTAGTCAGTAAAAGTTATCTGTTTTTATATATATCGTTTTCATCTCTGATATTGATTCAGAGATAGTGTAAGAGTTAAGAAACTTACCTGTTTATCCGAAAGCACGAAGCTACCACGGGGCTTCCACACGATATCACCCGCAGCCCAGACGTCTTGGGTGCCCTTGGCGCGGTAAAACTCGTCAATGTCGACGAATTTCTTATCCGTAAGCAGGTCCGCGGGGAGGTACTCGGTGTTAGGCCGCATGCCCATGGTAGGTAGGTACAAGTCTGTTACGATCTTCTCGCCGCTCTGCAGCACAACTTCGGTTTTGCCGTCGGGCGTGGAGTGAGCTGCATCGACGCGGGACGACTTGCGCACTTGCACGCCTAGCTTCTTCAGCTCGCCGGATACGTTGGACGCCAGGCTGTCGCCACCCAGGATCTCCTCGTCGCCGGAGAGCAGGATGACTTCCTTCTCCTTGCCGTATTCAAAGGCAATCTCGGCGGCCGCCTCGACTCCCGTGCTGCCTGCGCCCGCAACTACAATGTGCTTCGCGGTCTTGACCTTGTCCTGGATTTGCGTCACGAGCCCGGTGACCTGCTCGTGCGTGCCGTTGCTCTTCCAAGGCATAGTGCCGTCCACGGCGCGCGTACCTGTTGCTAGAACCAGGTGGTCGTAATTAAGTACGCGTTCGCCATCTCGCGTCGACACCTTGACGGTCTTGTCAGTGATGTCGACGCCCTCAGCGCTGCCGACTATGAACTCGAAAGAGTCTGCTGGGTACTTGGCGAAACCCTTCTCGATGGGCTGGCTGTATTGCTCCTCCTTCAGGGTGCCCGGAACAATGGCACGCACGGATGCCATGTTCCAGTAGAAATGGCTGTCCTACGACGAGGAATTAGCAAAGGCCCCATTATTCATTCGTATGCAATTTGAGTTCCAGGTTGAAACCAGGTGGATTTGCTGGAACTCAATGCGCTGCATATGCTATGCATAGGTAGTATCCAATCACGTGGATCTTCTTATACGAAGCCCAGAGTCGTATTGTTGTTTTCCAGCTTTGCCTTACTCCGGGGCCTGGTGTAGAAACCAATAACAATAACAACATCAACATCAACATCAACATCAACATCAACATCAACAAGACCGCTTACTTTGGAAACAAGGATAACTTTTAAATCCTTAACATGAGGTTTCGTATATTTCAGCAGTCTATGGGCAACACCCACGCCGGCGTAGGCGCCACCCAATACCACAATTGTCTTAGTCATGTTTGTTGGCGAAGTCCGGTTGCTAGTAGGAAGGGGTTATATTTTGGTAGTTAATAGTTAACTAGAAGGGTTTGGGAAACAGGACGAAGAACTTCGACAAGGTATGGGAATAAATAGTTTTAAGGAAGGAAAACAAAATATGCCACAGAAATGGCGAAGGAAACAGCTCTCTCTAGATGTCGGACGTGTTAAGATCCGGCAGGCAGCTATGACTTATATACCTTGAGCTGTCGGTTTCACAGCAGGGAGGAACGGACCCTTATCGTTCGATAGACTTTCACGCCTCAAACAACGGAGACCCCACTCAAGCCGAAAGGCCTAAGACCAAGTTTATTCATTTTCACATACCATCTACATACATGCCACCTACATACCAGGTACATAGGTAATACCATTATGCTTTAGTGGCTGCACAAAGAAGCCACCGTTAGTCACGGGAATTAGTTCGGAAATTTAAGATGAATAATATTCGTCTCATTGCTGACAATGTAGTTTATTAACCTAGTACCGCATTTAATTTGTCAACATGCATTGGATTCATAATCGTTTACAAGTAAAGGGGCGCTAACGTTCAACGGCTACCTATGTCTCCCAAAGCTTCGGAAACTTTGGATATGGAACTAGGCATTCTATTGTGTCCGGCGGCCGTCCGAACGGCCGTTCCCCAAACTAGGCTTCAAAGAGTTAAGTACAATACCATGCATGACTAAGGTGCAATGCCCCTTGATATGTAGGTAAGTTTAATGATGAATAATCTGGCCAATAGAATGACTAATGCCATAATTGCTACTAGAGAAATCTCGAGTCTCAATTTGCTCTCGTCTTTTTTCTGCATTGACCATCAACGCGCCCGACGTACATAATACTACTTCATCTACGAAAGTGGAAGATTTTCTCGGTCCCGAAAGACTATTGGGAACGAGGCTCTAAAAGTTTATGGGCGACAGGCATCGAGCGCGATCTATTGGAGTCGAGACAGACAAGGGGGTTTCGTTCTCGTTGGCTTATTGGACAGCCTTATGAAATCCGAAGAAATGCTTCCCTATTTAGGAAATGGGATTGCGCGTTGCAGTCCTTTTGCATCAATGCGCGGGTTCTCATATTGAATGGCGCAACAGATTGTTTTCCATAAGAATGTAACAATATACTGGCCATAACTCAAGTAAGCTGAGCTCTGCACTGACCGGGCCAGCTGGAGAAAACGCATTTGCACGATGGTGTATTCCGTATTTATTATTTATTGGCTGACTTGGCACCAGGTAACGACAGCGTATATCATCACTCTTCATTATGTGATTTCAATAGAATAAAATATCCTCACTAAAGATAAACAAACCAGGTTATAGACCAAGCATAGAAATTAACGATAAATCTGACCGAATCTAATAATGTAATCAAATTTGCTTTTCTTGCCGACGACAATAACAACAATACCGAGGGATCGGAACGGGTAGAGATGTAAATCTAAGTGGATCGGAGACGGTGCATATTTACACCGACACACGAAGCCCCGGACCTTAATCTCAAGGATCTATCTTCTGATAGATTGCGGGTCCCTGAAAAACAATGCCACCAATTAGAAGCGGGTAGTACTTGCATCACCCCGCGCAGCAAACGCATGACGAAAGTCGTCATGGACTCATGGTTGAAGCATTGAAGCAATCGACCCCGCCAAAACCTATTTGACCTATTTGCACCTAACCTACCTAGTTACATAGTAAGTTTCTAACATCATACATGTAAACAAACAAATACACAATCAGGTACTGTAACTCTCTCATATATCTTTAGATAATCCCATCCTATCTCTACTATAAGAAAGTAGCTAGTAGAGTCTACAGCTAACACGGGATCGAATATTCTAGCCCTCAAATACTCCAAAACCTCCCAAACTCGTCAAAATGGTCGACATCAGCCCTGCTTTCGTTAAGGCCCAGGAAGACTCCAGGAAGCTTACCTCCAAGCCTGGTAACGATGAACTCCTCGAGCTCTACGGTACTTGATCCTATTTCTCTCTCTTATTATATGCAAATCACCTCTACTTGGCTATATCTTCTATAGCCCAAGACCGGAGAATGTATACAGTGAAGAAGCTAACAATGGTCTCATATAGGTCTCTATAAGGTCGGCAACGGCGAAGACTTCAGCAAGGCCGAGAAGCCCGGCGTGTTCGACCTAAAGGTACGTGAATCCTCCCGTCTCTCCCTTACAGCCAATCCCAACATGCGGGATTCGCGTAGGACAATGGTAGTACATGTATAGACTAACCCGACCATGTAGAACAAGTACAAGTACCAGGCGTGGCAGAAGCTCGTCGACGAGGGTATCAGCCCCGCGGACGCCCAGGACCGCTACGTCAAGCTCGTCGAGACCCTGAAGGAGAAGTACGGCTACGACGCGAACAAGGAGCCCGAAGCCGTCAAGAGCTCTTAGATTTGTATAGATCTCTAGTTCTGTCGTTGCATCTATCGCGTTCTCTTCGTTTTAGACCAGTCGGTTAGCCCCGTGTTTATAGCGATGTTAGGTGCGCTCCAGTCTCGAAGGAGCCCTGGAATTCTTCGCGGTTAGACTGTGTGGGCAGCGATACGCTGCAGACGTTATAGCTATATAGATTAATCTATACTATCAAGTGAATGTGCGAACATGACTTCAGGATAGTCGAGGGAGGTGATTTACGACTAGATTTGTTGCATACTCGAGTTGCTCGTTTAACATAACCGGATGTCTTAAATTGACCTCTAATATAATATAATAGTTCTACTATATATCATCTTACATTGATAACTCCTAGGTCTAATCCTTCCGAAAATGACCCATACAATCAGGTTCCGTATAGCTTGCCGTAGCTACCCATGGAACTTCACTGTCTCCGTATCTCTGTAGAGGCAGGCTATACGGTATCCTTAGACCAACCAAAGGCTCATTCCCGTCGAAATCTTCTTTTGTAGGCATATCCGTCTTAAAGGTACCAACCATCTTAGCTCCATCCGCAAATAATTCAGGCCACACGAGGACGCCAATCTCCCACGAGGCAATTCGTATCTGTCCAGTGTTTGCGGCTTCTCCCCAGGCCTGCGTTGATATGTTGGCGGATGTGAGCAAGGCCCAATCGATGGACTTGTTCTCGTTGTACCGTATGTAAGTCTTTATATGTGGCGCGGCACGTTTGCGTCCTCCATCCTGGACATTGCCCTCTTCGACTGAGGTGTAGTTAGCTTAACTGTTATAATGCACCTTAGAAACGAGTGAGTTAAAGACGTACTTATTCCCTTCTCGCAATCATTAGCCCAGTGGTGAAATATAGGTCTCATGTATTGAAGTTGCTTCGCTTGAGTTGCTGATTGTATCCTCATGTGTATAGAAGCACCAGAAGCGTAGCCATCTAAGGAACGTCTTATCTCGTCAGGAGTAGGAAATATTATCTTGAATTTAGGCTTCGAGGAACTCGCCCTCGTAGATGATAATGGGTCGAACAAGGTGTGTTTTAGCCAGGTGTCTGTTGCACCTAGAGTTGCAATGGATGATATTTGCACCACGATCTCTGATTTCCCCAACTGAACAGGGACGGGGCCGAGGGCGTGCTTAACACCTGCCCATCCCCAGCGAGTCTTCCTAGGATCATCTCCATTTATATCATGCCTTCCAGGCACGCTGGCAACCAGCGCTGCTCGTACGGCACTAAAGTCATATTTCTCCAGTTCATCAACCATGGACTCGCATGTCTGTCTTTTAGTATTGTATGCCCGTAGGTAATTCAGCAAGTCGATTTTAAATCTCGGCCCGTAGCCAATACGCATATCTGTTCCGGAAGATTTATGCGATTCCGTTAGGCGAGGGAGTCGTGGACTTTGCCAAACGCCGTTGGTCAAGTTCGTCCAGTCCTTTGGAATCATGTTGGCTGTACATATAATAACCTGTGCTGTGTCGTCGTGTCTAAACAACACGAGCATCTTCGAATGGTGGGTACCGAACATCTCTGGCATGTGTGCTGCATGAAGAGTGACATTTTTGTACTGAGAAGACTGTTTCTACATTGGGTGTTAGTATCAATCCCTCACCTGAGTATGGAGTAAGATGGGTAAGTAGGCATTCTAGATTATCTAAACAGGGTTGGCACATGGCTATTAAAACCACCTGATATACGAAGTACAGCACACTACAATGCTTCTACGATACTTGGATTCCAGTTGAAAGTCAAAAGAGGGTACTCGTAAGTAAATACAGTGTACTTGCTTTCGAGATGTTAATATATAATACCAATCTCTCTCATCATGTTATGAGCCGCAACATTATGAATTATAGATGGCTAGCTCATCCGTATACATAGCCTCACACGATACTGTGTAACCTGGGCTTTGAACGTAGTGCACGATGCATTAGAGAAGATGAAAGTAGGCTTACCTCAAGCGACAATCTATGGGTATCATCTCTCTTCCAGAATCCGTGTACAATATGAACTTCAACGAGCGATCTTGTATCCTCATCAAAATGGCTCATAAGAAAGTTCACATCGTGTAAGTAGTTGAACTCCCAGCACTCAGCTATCAGTGGATCGCCGAGAATATCATGGAGGGAGACGGCTCCGATGTTTGACTCTTCCGAAAGGTCTCTAATAGTGGTAAGCTGAAATGGGGACTTGATGAGTTTACGCTCGTGGCTTCTCATTTTCCTTGGAGGACTAATTGGGAGTGAAAGGGATGCTGGTATCTCATTGGACCTTTTCGTAACTTTCGTAGTGCCATCCTTTTCCGTATTACTTAAACGGCGGCGCTTTGCTGAATGCTCTATCATATCGAAAAACGAGAGTGGATAGGGGCTACGTCGTATGTATTGGTGGAGTGCAACGCGATTATCAAGATCCCCTCTGTAGGAGTATATGCACGTCAGCTGTGTCAAGGCCAGAGACTTCAATGTTCGACAAATATGCAGAAAGTCGATGCTGATATCAACCAAGTTTCAAGCGTAAAACAATTCCACAGGGCTGACGCGGACGGCTGATTTATGTTTAATGCTTCATAGCCAATGTTTGATGGCCGTAAATGTCCACTACTTTGATATAGATTACTGAATACGTACGAGAGTACGGATCCGTATGCTCTACTTTATTTAGCATCTGTTGAGCCGGATGAGATCTGGTCAGTGAAGCGACAATGCCAATATATTCCGCTATATTGAATGAAACGAAGTTGTTTGTCAATTTTTAAGTTAAAATCAATGGTATACAAAGTTGAGACTTGATTTGGTATGCCACCTTGCATTAGCCACATGGTATATAGAGGTATCATCCCATCGTGGCTAAGCACACTTTCGTTAGTGGTGTCCTTTTTAAGTATCGCTACTGCTGTAAGGGGTCGTGTGGAGACTTTGATAAGGTTAAGACACACTGTATAGCTAATCAAGCAAAGTACTACCAAGGTAGCTCTGGTTTGCCTCTAACCATGAGCTGGCCTAGTACGGCTGTTTAGGTACGACGTAATACTCATATCGAACTCTCCACACAGTCAACGGCACCAAGAGATAACAGAAGGCGGTGCACTGTTTTCTGGCCTTACGGAAAAGGTAGAGCGATAGTCTTGTTTCAACAAACCAATTTTCGCATCCTTCCCAACTTACGTACTTTTATCATCTTAACCATAGAAGTGATACAGACGACTATTAGCGAACTCGAGCCTCCTGAATGAATCTCTTTTTTATTTTTGCTCCGGGTTGGCTTTTAAGTCTGCAGACGTAACCATCTGCTTTCTTTTTCCTATTCTCTTTTCATTCCTTCCTTGTTCATTTTCTTCCCACTGGACATATTCCGATGCACTGGAGCCGGTGACGCGCGACTCTCTCTTCGTTGCCCCTTTCTCCAAACACTACCTAGACCGGAAAAAGCTCCTTGCCAACAACTTCAGTCCCTTCTCAATCCCCTGTGCTGAGTCGCGCGCTTAGCCATCTTAATCAATATTCGATTGACGCGACCACATTCCTCTCCTGCGTCGACGCTTCACCTGCTATCATTGGTTGTTTAATCATTAACACGCTCGTTATTCGCGACAACAAGTCGCACCCTATTAGCCATGAGGCTCGCCTCTCTCGCGCTGTTCCTCGGCGCTGCCGTCCTCGGCACTGCGCAAGTAATTGGTTCAGAGACAAGTGATAGTCCCGACCGGGAGAACACATATTTTAATGGCAAAAGAGTACCTCCATTACTCGAGTTAACCCCCGATACCATCGATAAGGAGCTGAAACTTTCAAAATTCCTGGTTGTCAAACATTACAGGTGAGACCTTTTTATTTCTAAGCGTTGGCTTCGGGATTCTGTACATTATTTCCCGATATATAATGATTTGTCCCTCCCATGTTACTCTGTAGCATGTCTCAGCAGTTTGCTTACGGTTTAATAGTCCGTTTTGTATTCACTGTATAGATTATGCGCCGACCTATCAGACTTTGTACGAATACTACTACACTTCCAAAGCCCCGAGTGACACGGAATCCGGATCCGCTGCAGCTTCCTTCGAGAAGTTTTACGATATTAGATTTGCCGAGCTAAACTGTGTGGCTTATGGCGACCTATGTGCAAAGCATGCGATTACTACATGGCCCGAGACCCTACTTTTCAAAGATGGCGAGATCGCTGACCGTGTCAATGGTGGTAAAGATATAACTGTTGTCTCGAAAATGATCGAGGGCGCGCTCGAGAAGGAAAAGCCTGGTACTCGCCCCAAGGAGCTTTCGCTTCCGAAACCCGGGGCAAAATCGTTTCCTGAAGGATCATCCGAGACTGAAGGAACTGCTGAGAAGGCCGAGAAGGCTGACAAGGTTGAGAAGTCTGCGAAGGGCGAACCCGACGATGCTACTCCTGCAACCAAGTCTACGCCGGTGAAAGTGGACAGCGTAAAACCATCCAAACCGACGAAGACTCCCAATGAGCAAGGGATTTCCGTATCCCTGACGGCCGAAAGCTTTCAGACTCTCGTAACAATGACCCAGGAGCCGTGGTTTATCAAGTTCTATGCTCCTTGGTGTCATCATTGCCAAGCCATGGCTGCGAACTGGCAGCAGCTAGCTAAGGAAATGCAGGGCAAACTCAACGTCGGTGAGGTCAACTGCGATGTGGAATCTAGGCTATGCAAGGACGTACATCTACGAGGTTATCCTAGCATTCTGTTCTTTAGGGGAGGCGAGCGTGTTGAATACAATGGCTTGCGCGGACTTGGCGATTTCCTTCAGTATGCCGAAAAGGCTTTGGATATTTGCACTGGCGTTCAGGATGTTGATGCCTCGTCTTTCAAGGCCCTCGAAGAGAAAGAGGATGTTATCTTCGTCTATTTCTACGACCACGCCACCACGACCGAAGACTTCATGGCCCTTGAGAGATTGCCTCTCAGTCTGATCGGACACGCCAAACTGGTTAAGACAAAGGACCCCGTACTATACGATAGATTCAAAATTACGACCTGGCCTAGATTACTCGTTTCGCGGGAAGGGCGACCTACGTATTACACACCCTTGACCCCCAGAGAAATGCGCGATACTCATCTGGTTCTTACTTGGATGAAGTCTGTCTGGCTACCTATCGTCCCAGAGCTTACTGCCTCGAATGCACGTGAAATCATGGATGGAAAGATCGTTGTCCTAGGAATCCTAAATAGGGAAGACCAGGAGACCTTCTTAAGCGCCAAGCGCGAAATGAAGCGTGCCGCAAACGAATGGATGGACAAGCAAATACAATTATTCCAGTTAGAGCGACAGAACCTTCGTGATGCTAAGCAGCTCCGCCTCGAGGAGGCGGAAGACCGCAATGACCAACGGGCTCTGCGGGCCGCTAAAAGTATCCGGATCAGCATGGACATGTCTGACCATAAAGAGGTTACATTTGCCTGGGTAGACGGTGTCTTTTGGCAAAGGTGGATCCGAACCACTTATGGTATCGATATTAAGGACGGTGAGCGGGTGATCATAAACGACGAGGACGTAAGTTTAAGCCTAGATGATCGTTTCGTTACATTGTATTAACTTTGATTGTAGAACCGACGATACTGGGACATGACCATAACGGGCAGCCCCATTGTCCCTTCGCGTGTATCGATCCTAGAGACCATCTCGAAGGTCACCGTTTCTCCTCCGCTAATTAAACCTAAGCTCACGATTTCGAGCTTCGAGAAGATCTTCTTCGACATACGAGTCACCTTTACCGAGCATCCGTATCTTTCATTCGGATGCATAGCAGGAATTGGTCTTGGCTGTGCCTCATGGTTCCGGGGACGAATCCGGAGGAACCGTGGCCACTTCCGCCTAGAAGACAACCTTCCTATCAAAGAAATAAAGGAGGGTCTCCTTGGTAACACAGCTAATGGGAAGAAGGACTGAATAAGCATTTTTCAGGCGGGGAAATAAATATTTGAAGCATTGCCATTTGGGAAGACATGGGTTACTGGAGTTGATATTCACCCAGCGGGAGTTTCTGTATACTACTCTCTTGTGTCCTCGCGCTTGAACAGGCGACCTCATATAATTGCCCATCGTCATTTTTTCTAACATATGGTGTCTTGGTTATGGGACACGTTCTACATTAGTATAGAAAACTACGGCGCGTCACGAAGCTTTGGGACTACGGAAACGAAACGAAGGGGTGGCGGGACGGAGTAGCTGAGGGTGAAAAGACGAGAGTGGTCAGGATAGACCGAACTCTCTTGTGTTTCTATCATGACAGCAGAGACAAAGGCATCCTCATAATAATATCCCTTTACTATTTTGATATCAATCTGCTGCGTCTTGGTTTTAGATGATCGGGTTATCTCCATGTTCAACATCTACGCAGGATTTTATGAGCAACGGTGCCAATCATGATCGTTAACGAGTCCAGCATGATGATGATATCGCAACTCAACGCGGTTTATATTTTTCAAAGTTACCTAGGTATCTAGATAAAAAAAAATATAAAAAAGTAGGTAGACTGCAAGATGAGCTCGCCTTTCTATAGTCAAACCCTTTATCAAGGGTGCAATCTATACAATTGCCCGATCGGGTACGGATCCGTACATCTTAAGTGTAGATCTGATCTGTGAAAGCATTCAGACTGAGCCCGTTCTTCGCGAGGTCCTCAACCTCGATCAAGAATTCAAGAGGCATCTCAACCAGCGTGCCGCGGACACGGCTTAGCCAATCCTTAACCTCGGCAACACCGCCGGGGAACTCCTCGCGCACGACGTGGCCATACTCGACCTTGCTCTGCTGCTCATCCTCGTCGTCGCGCTTGTGCCTGCGCTCATTCTCTTCCTTGCCGCCGGGGATCGAAAAGTGGCGGCTGAAGAAGTCGTCGTATTGCTCCCAGGTACGCACTTGGTCGTTCGGCACCGGGTGGAACACCTTGCTGAAGACCTCGGTGTTGGTGCGCGCCGTCTCCGTCCACAGCTGCCAGAAGTCCTCGCTCATCGGGTCTTCGACTAGCCTGTCCGACGGCGATCCCCAGTCGTACTGCTGCGGGTCGCGGTCCACGGGCGTCCAGTTGGCGTCGGGTTGGTCCCAGCGCTGGTCGGGTAGGAGGCCGAGGTGCTTGCGGTAGAGCTGGCGGCGCAGCGACGTCGCGAAGCGGGACGCTCTGAACGGGCGCCCGTTCATGCTGCTGTCGACGGACTCCTGGTCTTCGATTACGACGGCGATTTCGGAGTCGTGGGTTCCGAGTTGGCTGCGGTCGTTTAGGTTGGCCGAGCCGCAGATCACGAGGCGGTCGTCGGCGATGAGGACCTTGCTGTGGATGTACAGCTCCTCGGACACGAACGCGTCCATCTCGTCCTCTTCGGTGCCGTACCATGGGACCTCGCGGATGTCGGTGCCGCCTTCCATGTAGCAGCTAGACACGGTGTCCCAGGTGCTGTCGTCGACTTTGGAGGCGGCGGACTGGTAACGATCGTAATTGCCATCGTCACGTCTCTCGGTTTCATCGCCGTAGCGGTAGCCCTGCTCCCTGTCGTCGTGTTCGCGACGGGCATCTTCGTAGGACACACCGCTGTCTTCTTCGGCTTGTCTTAGAGTAGAAGATAGGTTGATGCGGTCGTAGTTGCGCAGGTTGTAGAAGCCGATATAGCGGCGCCAGTCATCCACGCCCTCTTGTTGTAGGGACTCGATGATACTGTGACCACCGCGGTTGATACTGTTGTATTGCTGTGAGATTGAATTAGCAGTTGCTTTTTTAACTAGTTTCAAGGCGTTATAGATGTCTCGGAGTATAATAGCCAACCACTCAATCCAGTCGACTACGGGGTTCGGACTCCCGAGACAGGATAGAAGGACTCGGTGTTACGTACGAATTCCATAATAGCACGGGTCCCGAGGGCTCCGTCGGCCTTCAAGTCACCGGCAAACGCAGGCACGGCTGGCATCAACACAATGACGCGGAAGTCTTCGTTGTTGTTATGGGCGCGGACAATGCGTGATACGATCGCGGCACCTATCTTATTCTCAACCGGACGCTGTTCCTCGGATGTAGCTGTGATGAAAAACTGGCCCATGTTAGACAACTAATAAACAGCACTGCTTGATTCAAGAGCTTACCTGGTTCTCAATATAGATGAAGTGCTCGGCATTCTCAATAGCGTTAATGTACGCATTGGAAATGGAGTGCTCTGTTGGGTGACCGGCGGACCAATCGCAGCAACTTTGAGATAGTCAATATTGTATAACTCAACTATAACCATTTATAGAAGAGAACGTAGGCTTACCTTCTACAGAGCTGGATCTTAATACCACCGGAATTTTCATAGTCGCCATCACCTCGGTTGCGGTGTTCTTCTTCGCCTCCTTCGCCCACAAGTCGTCTTATTCCGCGATTAAAATGGCCCTGGAAGTCGTCGAACATACCATGGTGTTGTTCTCCGCGGGACCTTTCGGCAGAACTGCCAACCACGATTCTCTGGTACTTGCCAGTATCTTTCTTAGTATACTTCTCACCGTATATGAAGTTCCTGAGACCGTGTTAATTATGTTCCATAACTTCTTCATGGGCACTTACCATCGGTCTGTAAAGTGGTCGATGAGACTGTGCACAATAGGGCCTTTGAGGGAAATGGAAATATCAGACCAGCCCATCCTTGAGTTCTTCGTTCGGTCGACTATTATTTCGGTTAGAATACTTGGCCAGATTGATTAGTATACCATACTTACGTTGATTATGATCCCAGTTGTCTACACCTTCAAAGTCATAGACACGAGCATTGTTGAAATCTTGACCGGGGAAGACAATTGCGTCTAAATTACCGGGGTGGGCATCGGCAATAGGGTGGCCTATTCATTTTCAGTAAGCCGAGGTGTCAATAAGAGTATCATAGGTTAAAATTCACTGTTTGTATCGTATCTTCCAAAGCCTGGAGACATGTTAGCGTTGATTCAAGGGCTTGGGTGTTCCACATACACATATCGAGACCACCCATGAAGGCGATACGTCGATCGACGAGACATAACTTCTCGTGATGGGCCCAGTACAGGACAGTTTCACCAAATGAACCATAAAGTTCCTTTAGTGCCTCTCCGGAGACCTTGGACAAGCGGAAGTCGTTCAACTTGAGGTTTTCCAAAGATAAATCGGCAAAGGCGGTCTCAAGCTTCGCTCTGTCTGTCGGTAGATGATCGGGGTGTCTAAATACTTTGATATTTGGATGTAGAGCCTCCAGGGCATGCTTGGTATGCTAACGAGGATAATCAGTGAGTTGCGTAAGGCTTATATATGATATAGATGCTCACCGCAGAGTCCACTAGTGGTAGCCCAATATGTTAGCCGAACTCATAGTGATAAAAGCTTAGTTAAGGAAGAACATACGAGTTAGGGCCTGAGTGACCTCCTTGTATACGATAATGCGTATTTCAACGCCCCTCTCAGCAGCTGCCTTCAGCATGTTATCGAGACGGTACTGCTGGTTACGTGAGGGAGGTCGACGAAGGTAGAGCTCCGGGCTCAGCCACCAGTCTAGAATATACACGCTTTCTCTAGCCTCTGTATTTTAAATTAGCGGAATTGCTCGCGGCAGTATACTAGGCTTTAACATCACATACCTTCAAGAGCTAAAGATACGGCGTAGAAGTACGATGCTCCATCGACATACCACTTGGCAGAGCCAGTAGTCTGAGGTGCAAAAGACTGGAAACGGTAGTTGCTGGGCGCCTGTTGCTCAACGGCGCCTCCATTATCCTGCTGGGAATGCTCTTCACCACCCCCCTTTAAGGCCTCCTTCACTTCTTTAAAGGCATCTTCTGCCTTTTGCAGAAATTGCTCCATGTTGGATATGATAGGGTTGTAAGTAATATGTAGGTCAAATAGTAGGCTAGCAAAAAGGTGGTGAGGAATCTAGATATCTAGACTTCATATAAAAGGAAATTGACAATGGATTGGATAATTTAAATCAGCTAGGTTAGGAGGTGCCTAAGATAAATAGGCTACACCAATCCAAGATTTAGCTATGGTTTGTATACAAATCTGTATCCAAGACGACCGTTGCGGTCAAGTTTGAATCACAGCTCTTATGTCGTGGAGGGGTGACGAAGTCCTTGGTGGAACCCAGGGAACGGGCTTTCAGAAGTCTTGGCTTGCATCAGTCCCCTAATAATCACAACTAACAAATGAAGACTTAAAGCAGTTTTCTCGATCCAATTTATGAATGGTCACACTTGGTAACGAAGCCCTTCTAAGCTGATGTGGTGATAGGATACTAACAGGCCTATCAGATGCGATGGTGCCCCTCCCTCACTAGGTTATAAGTTGTACTTTACAACAGATAATTATGCACTGTATAGAATACGGTATTGAGTATTCGGTTTGTGGATTAGGAGGAGACGTTGGTGAGTGAAGGAGGGGCGTCAAAGATGTTTCAAGGAGAATAAAGTAACAGCTAGTTACATAATATAGTTAACCTAAAGAGGTAACCTAGTGTATAATACATAGCACACCCATGTTGTGTGACATTATACTTGTGCAACTAGTGCTAGTGTAACTCCAACTAGTCTTTAAAAAGACTACCTAGTTAAGGCGGGCGGTAAGAATGGGACACATCATCACCGCCTTCTATAACAAGTGAAAAGACCGGACGAATTATAGACCCACTAAAATTTTCAATTGTCCCACTGTCTGCGACAACTTGCAACTTTACATGCGCAAACCTACAATCAGTCAATTGAGAAGACATAGTGCTCTTACTGAGGGCCAATCAATTCAGCATGCCTAAAAAACAGTCCAAGAAGCAAGGTGCCTCGTCTGCTACGGGCGATTCGCGATTCGCTAACTTCGAATCCGACCCTCGTTTCCGCCTACCCTCGAAGAGTCGCACCAAGACTACTATAGATAAACGTTTCTCACGTATGCTGAAGGATGATGATTTCGTCGCGAGTGCCAAAGTCGATAAATACGGTCGCAAGTTAAAGTCAGATAATAAGAAGAAAGCCCTACAAAACATATACCAGGCCGATGACGACGAGGGTGCCGAAGTGGATGAGGATCATGTCGTTGAGCGCGAACTTCAAAAGGCCAATACCAAATATGACCCGGCTCGTGGTGGTGGATTCTCCTCCTCTGAATCCGGCTCGGATGACGAGGATGACGAGGATGACGAAGATGATAAAGGCGAAGAGGATGAGGAGGCCGAAGTAGCTACGTCTGGGAGTATGCAAAGGTTGCGCGACGCTCAAGCAGACGTCGAAACGGGAGAGGTCACGAAACGGATAGCAATCGTTAACCTAGATTGGGATTACATAAAGTCTGCCGATTTACTGGCTCTTTTCTCCAGTTTTGTACCCAAAGGCGGACGGATCGAGCGAGTTTCTATCTACCCGAGCGAGTTTGGCAAGGAGAGAATGCAACGGGAAGAGTTGGAAGGGCCTCCTAGGGAGATCTTCAAGAAGGCTTCAGAGTCCCAGGGTGAAGAATCCGAGCCTGACTCCGAGGATAGTGACGACGACGAGGAAGATGACGAAAAGATAAAAAACGATATTCTTCAGGAAGGAGATGATCAAGACTTTGATAGCGATGCACTTCGAGCTTACCAACTGGACCGGTTGCGCTACTATTATGCCGTCATGGTATGCTCTGATACGGCAACAGCAGAGAAGATCTACGCCGCAACAGATGGCACAGAATACCAATCATCTTCGAATTTTATGGACTTGCGATTTATACCTGATGATGTCACATTTGATGACGAGCCGAGGGATGAGTGCGATTCCATATCGCCTGATTACAAGCCAACCGAGTTCACAACTGATGCTTTACAGCATTCTAAAGTTAAACTTACTTGGGATATACATCCCGAAGAGACGACCAGGAGAGAGGATATCAAGCGGGCATTCAGTGGTAGTCGCGCAGAGATTGAAGAGAACGATCTGCGCGCTTATCTTGCAAGCGATAATAGTGACGACGAGGATGCTCGGAGTGAAGGGGAAGAGGACCAGGCCGAAGTGGCTGATGATCAGCCGAAATTGACAAAAAGAGAGTTGAAAGCAAAGAAACTCCGTGAAGCTCTCGGTTTGAGCTCCGAACCTCTATCGCGGCCTTCAAAATCTGGTCCGGTCGGAGACATGCAAGTTACATTCTCCGCCGCCCTAATGGACGATGGTAAAAAGAAGAAAGAACCGGATGCCGAAGAGACTACGATCGAAAAGTACATGCGTAAAGAGCGAGAAAGGAAAGCTCGGAGAAAGGAGAAGGTTGTAACGAAGCGTGATGAAGGCTCTAATCAAACAGATGATGAGACCGAGCAACCCCAGAATGACCTCGGTTTTGATGACCCCTTCTTTACAACCGATGAGCCTGTTAAAAAGTCAAAACATACCGAAAAGAAGGAGGAACGCCGCAAGAGGCGAGAAGCAAAAGAAGCTGAAGCAGCGGAGAATGCTGCTCAGAAGGCCCAATTGGAGCGACTCATGGCTGAGGATTCTAAGGATGCTGCTGAACATCTCGACCATTTCGACATGAACGAGATTTCTCGCGTAGAAAAGCAGAAATCCAAGAAGCACAAGAAGAGAAAGAAGGAAGTAGAAGATCATGGAGGTCTCCAAGAAGGATTCGAGATGGATGTTGAAGACGATCGATTCAAGGCTGTCTTTGATAGCCATGAATTCGCTATCGATCCTTCGAACCCACGATACAAGGCTACGCCAGGAATGAAGCAGCTACTTGAGGAGAGGCGCAAAAAGCGGAAAACAGACAACGATGCGACCGATGGACAGCAGCAGCAGAACAGTAAAGCTAAGAAGCAAAGGAGGTAGATGCGGGTAAGCCAGAGTAAAAGTCGATACCCTAGGTTAGGTACATATCGCCTCTGATCTATTTATGTTAGTGTATACGTTAAACCCGTTTTATAGTCCTAGGTGATGTCTTCCTACGATATTTAATTATAGGCATCGTTCCTAATATTGCATAGTATTAGGTGATGAACATGTTTTCTTGACTATCTACAACATAATTTGGTCTAGTAACGGCTCGCTAAGTGGCCTCTCCTAGGTTTTCGCCCTCACCTATCCATAGTCTGAACATTCACTAATCGTAGGTTGATCATGCGTATTGCCAAGCATCCGGCCCAGAGGATGTGTAAGTCCTGACGGCAGTATTTAAGCAGTCCTCAGTTCCCTGGCCGACGTATATCTGATAGGTTCTCTCTCTTGGCTCGCCCTCGCTAACTGGGCACATCAACCAGGACTTTGCGCTGCTGCTTAACACTACAGGAGCTCCAAACGCCTCGCTCCGCTGTCTCTGGAAGCCGGTGGAAACGGATCCCTCGGGCATCGCCCCGGAATGCGCTACGGTGTATGACAGCGAGCCGTCCCCTGCGACGTAGACTATAGGGTGCGCTTTAGCTATCTCGAACGGCAAAGCGTGGAATGTAAATATAAGAATGTCTTCTTACCTTGCTGTCCGCCTGGAACTCCAACATCTAGGAATAAGGTGTTGTTGCCGCCTGTGAATACGGTCTTGGATCCCGGATAAAGAGAGCAGTCGAGGTTTTCTACATCCCCGGGACAGTAGGCGGACGTGTTCTTGTTGACGTAGAACTTTCCGCCGCTGGCATTGATGTCGTTGCCGTTGAAAAAGGTGTTGTCGTCGGTGGGCATTCTCCAGACGCCAGCAGTCCACTTGTGAGAGTTAGTTAGAGGTACTTGGTATTGGATGTAGTTATTTTACGTACGGGACCCTCTGGGACGGATGCGCGCGGTATGATGGCTGCTGCGAGAGTGACGGCCGGGCCGACGAGTAAAGCTGTGAGGACTCGCATAGTTGCTTATGTATGGAGTAATTAATTAATTAATATAAGATAATATACTGGTGAGGTGAAAGGAATGATCTGATTCGGAAGAGAGGTACCTAAGTTAAGTTATGAGTAAAGGCAGAGGAGCGAGCGTACATATTTATACCTATGAGACCTATGAGAAAGGGTTAACTCTATAATAGCTCTATTCGTATGTATCGATAAAAACGCCACATGGACACGGAGCTAGGTATGATATGGCACGTTACTTGGAGGACAAAGCGTTCAACTATAATGATGCAAGGTCGAAAAAGGTCGAAATGCAACGTCATGGTCGGGCGATATTGGGGTTTACGTACCTGTTGCTAGGCAAGTCAAGAATCTAGCCTTACCGGATAATGTATACCCATGCGTTGAGAAACGTAAGTGTTTATATTAATACGAGGACAAACGTAAGAGAGCGTCCCATTTATGCACGGTTCCGTTGGTTGGCAATTGCCTAATTATAGCTCGACACGTTTGGTTGCATTGGATTTCGTGCAGGCTCTTTTTGTTTTTTCATTAGTGAAATATTTCATATTTCATATCCCATCTTATTTTATTTCAAGTTTTATGAACTTTGAAAATTATTTAATATAGGTAGGTAGGTAGGTAGGTAGGTAGGTAGGTAACTAGTGCAGTTTACTGTCAGAATGTCAGAATAGCCGGCGTGTCGGTTGCAATTATAATATTATAATATTGACTGGTTCTCTTCTTCAATATGACCCCTGTGACCCCTATCAAGATCAAGAGGCTCTACTCCATCATGACTTCTCACCAAAGGACCTTGCACGCTGTCCTGCACCGTCAACTCGACATCTGTGGTTACACAAATAGCCTGTGGAGGAGGCTCTCTGGAGTTGTTTATCCTCGACTCGGCACCTCCTCGAATATCTGTGCTTAGCTGGGCTCTTAGAGTTGGCCGTTCTTGGCCGCCTGTCACCCTGCCGGTTGAATGGCTATTTCCATCGCATTCGGTGGTTGACCCCTTAGTGATAAGATGGTAAAGAGGTCGATACGTTGCAATTGACGTGGCAAGGAAGCCGACCATGATCTCTACCAAGGCAAGTATGGCTAATGGCACGTAGTCCCCTGAATATCGTTTCATTTTGTCAGAAATATTCGGATAGGCTGTGAAGTATTGTCTTCTAGGTCCGCATAGGACTACTCACAACTTGCGTCTGAGCTATTCCCTAGCCTGGTAATATATCTAAGCTGGACCAGACTGACTAGGCAAGCACTGAAAGAAGAATTAGAAGACACTTGGGGTGTAGAGGGTAGGGGGAAACAATTAACTCACCTCCCTCCTACGGCAAAAACAATAAGCAACCTGCACTTCTGCGATTGTGATGTATTGAGTCTTATAATTAGAGGAATAGGCATGCCGATAATTATTAAGTCGGTAGTAATGTTAATAATGTAAGCTACCAGCGCCTCGACACCGTAGTTGATGCAGGTGCTTGTATCGTGTATCGTTGGATCCCACACGGCCGAGATGGGAATACACTGGAGGTTAGTAGCTAGTATAACTTGGAGCAGCCATTCGGTTACCAAGGCGGTTACAGCCCAAGTCCATCGGCAAAATCGTGGTGAAGATGAGAATACTCTTCTATAAAGACACAACACACTATACTTTAGATGAGCTAATGTACAAACATATAAATTTTCGGCGATCATGGTACACTGTTCATTGTTATTTCGGTCAGTGAGCATACTGTGACCGCCTTTACTCTTGGGTGGCATTGACTTGCGCAGTATATCCGGAGAATATGAACACGGTAAAGAAATAACACAACACAAGTAACATAGAAAGAGGCTTACTGACGATGCTCATGGAGCGCGGGTGTGAAACAGATACTATATGTCGTCCTAATCCGTAGTGAGTTGTCATGATGATACTAGTTACATAAACTGCGTATAAGACCTAAATTTTATCAGCTACAACATGTCAAATTCGAGAACAAGGGAAAGTATTTACATACCAAGGCCATCATAGCGAGCCAGTCGCTCATGTCGAAGTGGAATCTACCATTGAGCACTCTTCGTGACCAGAGTCGCAGACCAATGGATGTAATAGCTACAGACAGGGAAATTGAGCAGCAAGTGATGATGCTAGGAGCCAAGTTATCATTAGAGTGTGACAGCATTCGAGCTGCCTCCTCCGGAGTTAGAGACATTGGTCCAGGCATATTCGCTGTTTTTCTGTCAGTGGAAAGTAATGGTGAAGCAAGGTACTTAGAGACGGTCTTACTAGGACGAGGATAGTTGCATTAGATAGCTGGGTAATCATTCTTAAGAAGGTATCTTGTAAGAGCCTCTTTAGGTAGGGTAGATAACTCGTGCTGATACGAGACTGGCTTTAAAATGGGTAGAAGGTGTATCATAGTTTCTTATTGCATAGTAGTTCATGAGATGGTTGATGCCGCTGTAGAGTACCAGTTAATAACTACCTGTTAACATAACTCCAGTACTTCTTAAGAAAACTACTGATAGGTAATGAGCCAGGCTAAAGGCTAAGCACCAGCGTGACAACCATTGTCCGTATATTAATAAGATTTATATCGCGTTTTTATTACCTACGCAGGTACACTTAGTTGTAAGGTGCTAATATCTAAGTGGGTAGTAGCATAATGATTGAGGTTGCGGGTTCGAATTACTACTTCGAATAGTCACTCGGTGACTAGATTAGCAATACAAAGGGCTAACTTGGTAGGGTTTGATCTATGACGATATTTTTTCTTCTTCCGGATCCTAACAGCATCGGAAATGTCTTAGACATGTACCTAGGTAGGTATGTAGGTATCATTGTAGCTACCGCGGAAGCCGGTCGTGTTATCCATTGTCCGATCAACTGGTTTCCTTTCGGCTGTCATCGTCAGCAAATAGCACCGCGGCGCTACCATAGCCAAACCGGTATAAATTTATAATGGGTAGGTAGTTAGTAATAATGTTGCATGTAGGCGAGATTATGATCCGGCGTAGCTTTTGTGCTTCTATTAGAGATAGTTGCTTTGTGGGCATTTGTTGCCAAGGCTTGTTCTTACCTTCAAGAACAGCTACGGCGACCGTAGGCTTGCACTAACGTATGTAGCTGCGGCCGACTAGGCATAGGCATGTAGGTGCAGTACTTAGGTAGGTAGGCAGGCATGATGCTGTGTATGTATTTCTGCATCTGTGCCATGACTTTCTTACCTTAGTGACCAAATTACGCCACTGAAGCACCCAGGGGGTAGTATAAGTGTGTATCACGTAGTTACCACATGTTAAGTGGCTTAGAATACGTAAGAAACATGCACGTTATTCTCGCTGATTATTATTGGTCTTCATCTAATACATTCCAGACTTGGCGAGATATTTATTATATCATGGTTCTGAGATTTTGTGTTACTGCCTCCCACTCGTAAAAGTAACCTAATCTAGGACAGGAAATAAGGGAATGTGTATGATCCTTCTCCTACCAGTCGCTCTATCATTATGTAGTGCCATCGGCTGGGCGAGTGTGTATGGTCTGAACATTGCAACAAGCCTTAAGGCCATCGACTGCCATTGCAGTTCCGAGTCCGCTCTGTTTGTGGGCTGGAAATGGGGCGCTAGTTTGAAGCTCAGCGTGTGTGTTGATCCAAATGTTACCAGCCTGAAGCTGCTTTCCCAAACGCTCAGCTTGGTCCATATCTCGACTCCAAACCGATGCACCAAGGCCCATGTTGGTGTTGTTAGCCCTAGAAATGACATCGGCCTCGTCTGACCATTTCATCAGGGGAAGAACAGGCGCTATTGCACATGGGAATCGTATTAGTACTAGTCCCTTAGTTCTCTGCGATGCAACTCACCGAACTGCTCTTCTACGACAACCCTCGCGTCATCTGGTGGGTTATCGATGATTGTTGGGACAATGTAGTAACCGCCCATATCAGATGGGGGCTTCGTACTCCCCGTTGCAACAGTAAGCTTTGTTCTTTCTACATCCGCGAGTAGGTCCTTGACATACTCGAAGTGATTTTTGTTATTTATTGGTCCAGTATAAGCGTCTTCGCCAGAGCCCAACTTCAAGGTTTTCACAAACTCGACCATCGCAGCCAGCACAGCGTCATAAACCGCTTCGTGGATATAGATTCGTTTCGTTGCTATGCATATCTGGCCCGAGTGGCAGAAAGCAACAGATGCGATTTTTATCGCCACAGAGACGGGATCGACATTGGCACAAACGATAGCCGGATCGTTACCGCCTAATTCCATTACCACTCGCTTCAATGTCTTGCTACAAGACTCCATTACCTTTTTCCCCACCGGAGTACTACCAGTGAAGCTCACCATTTGAATATTCGGGTGTTCGGTTAGTAACTGCGGTGCTCGAAGTCAATGCATGCTTTCCGAAACAGATTATCCAGGGGACAATCTATGGTATAAGAGGGAATGGGTACAAGAGGGAACGATTATCTTGTGAAATGCCACTCACAGGTCCCAAATCGTCATCCCCGCTCAAGGCTTGTAGCACACCGGGAGGGAAAAAATGTTGGCCCAACTCAGCAAACTTAAGGCTGCAGTAGGGCGTATAAGGAGATGGCTTCCATATGTAGGCGTTACCAGTTAGTATAGCAGGCGCCATCCATGTACAAGCGACTTGAACAGGAAAATTCCAAGGGGAAATCCCGGCCACAACACCAACAGGTGTGTATCGAGTAACAACTTTGCGTTCTTTGGCGTCTTCGATGACTTCGCTAGGGAGGGATAGCTGGCAGAATCCCCTGAGATATTGGATACATGTGCTGATTTCGTCTCGAGCCAAATTGACCTATCGATACATGGTAAGCTCGCATACGGTAGCAAGGGGCTCGCCCGGATCTTGCACCGGAAATAAACTCACAGTCTTGCCGGTGTCCATCATTAGGATCCGGGCAAAGTCTTCGGCTTTATCTTCGATGGCATTGGCGTATTCTCTGATTGCGCTCACACGTGTGTCCCAGGGGACCTCGGCCCATGATTTTGCTGCTCTTCCGGCTGCTTCAACAGCTCGGTCGACATCGTGTAGTGAACTTACTGGGACTGCCGGGTTCTTCTCTAAAGTAAACGGATTTATGCCGTAACGAACATTATTCTGGGTGGATGAAAGTTCCCCGTCGATTATATTGTAGAATGTCTCAAAGTCAAGAGGAGGGTATCCTGTCTTGTCAAGAGCCATTCTGTCAACGCTTCGCCAAAGGCTTTGAGACTTGTATATTAGAAGTGCTGAACTAAGCGGAGGGTAGACGTTGGAAGATAGATATGAGGACGGATGATATCGCTAATTAAATAAGCTAAAGGTTAATAGCTATTGTAAAGCTATATCACCACGCCATTTCTCGTATGTTGGCATTCATTCTGGTACTACATGCATTTGCCTGCCGCTTTTACAAAAAGGATCTGCGTGTCCTAAACCGTAAAGTTACAGATAAATTATTACAAACTGCCGCCCACATATATATATATATATATATATATATAATGTATAAGGTGTTTATTCTCATTGGAGTTGCAACTGTGTGATCTCGATCCGCACCATCATTTTCTCCTAGGTGGCGTAATATTTGAGACACAAACGCTATCAGCGCCGTGCGTTCATAGGTACGTAACGTTGTACAAAGAGCAATTCTCAGGATATTATCAGCCGACCAAACTGTGGCATCACTAATGAAACATACGTTCATAACTTAAACGATCTCAAACTCTTCTGCGCCTTTACTTGCCATCTTAGTCCATACACCATCGTCCATTACTTTGAAATCGTCAACCATAGCAAACCCTACCAGTCTACATTGACTCCCTCAAGGATAATGAGAATATCTCCAACCTGGGTACCTGGTTTGTGGGCAAGGTCCGTAGAGGTTTGCCCCTTGGGACGGCACAGCAGAAGAGCTTCTAAATAAACACCCCTGAGTGACAGCAAGCTCATGGCATAATTTCCAAAAATAGAATAGTCGTACAGAACCCTTCTCTTTTTTTAATGTCGATAGAATCACATTTGGAGGGAGACTACTCATCGTCTGTATTGTCCAAAATAGTGATGAGTTACTTCCGTTAAAGGTTCTGAAAAGTGTCCCGGGTGGTACTGATGATGACTGGCTTGGGCACGTATAGAAATCTCGGAAGATGGAAATATTCCGTAAGTGAGTGTCATCCGCTATGGAGGGATGTTCATTGGCGGTTTCTTTGAAACTATCACTCGCCCAAAGGATTGTCCCAATCACAACCCCTTTAATATATAAGACCATGAGGTCCTCGTTGATATGACATAAACCCGAAGTTTTGGTACTGGCATATCCTCGCTGACCTAAAAGACTCATGTCGAACAACTCAGATGGGAGTTGCATTGCATCAGTATAATCGTTTCCAATGTCGGCATATTTCGAGTTGAACCATTGCTGCCTTTTCCCAGAGTTCCAGTCTGGGACCCAAGAAGGTTGATCAGCTAGCTTGGGCCCCGATGCACACAATAAAATCTTTGAATCATTTGTCCATCGCAGAAGTGCTACGAAAGGTTTTCTATAGAGGTCGTGGAAGTGCATCCCTGGAGTCGGATCGACGACTTGGACGCCAAGCTTACGGAGTACCGACTGCACTCCATGGGATTTGTCCTTGGGATCCGTTGCTGCACGTTGCCATATCTCCCGTACTAAATCGGCGCCTAGGGTAGTATTAGCATTTAGCGACTGTTCAGTTAGGAGAGGACGCCCTCTCTGAGTATGTTCGCAGCAGGAATGACAAGGTCGAAAATAACTAGTAGGGATCGTGAATCCAAAGTTCTCGATATTCGCGGAAGTGAGATCTTGATCTTACATTCACCACAAGCGACGGCATGGTGAGCATCAGGCATCCCACCTCATAAATCAAATATATCAGCAACACGGGAAGTGATATAACCCATAAGATGGACCCGAGAACGACCTGGTAGATTAGAATGATTTTTGCTATGGCAATACGATAATCCACCATCGTCCTCGAGTTCGTGTAATAGGTGGTTATTGAGTGACGATTCGTATCGCCGCCTGGGTAGGAAGATGAATGGATTTTCATCCATGATTCGGCGAGTCCATGCCACCTTTCGAAACCGGCTGTGTCCACAACACCATTCCAAGGTAAACCCAGATTATGCCAGCCTCTTGTCCTGCATGCTTCAAGAACATAGGAAAACCAGGTCAGGGCATATAGCATATCACTCCAGTCCAAGGATTTAGTACCGCATTTAATCCTTATCCGAGATGCAAGAAACCTTTCTTGCAAAGTCCAAATGCGACTGACTCAAGGCCTGCCAAATATCTCGTCCATAAAATCACCCGAAGGTAGATAGCGGTCTCCAACTGTAAGCAAATTCAAGAAACGATCTACTCAAACAAGTCAGATCTCCTTTCACTTACATAGAATTTGGCTCAAGTTCGTGAGGCTCACCTGATTTGTTACGGGGATGGAGGACGTCTTGGATATTGCAGTTAATGAATATTTTAAAGGCTAGTTGCCAATATGTCAATGGCGATATTCCCGGTTTAAGGGCTCTATCGCCTCCAACAATATAGTCCTGAAAACCAGCTACCTCCAAGTAGTCCATGACTTTGTCAGATTGTGGTTTTCCGGGACCGAGCCAGACGCAAACGGAGGCAGCCTGCGAGTATATATCACCCATCAACTGAATCTGGTGGAGCCTCTCTTCTTCATCGGCCTGGTTAATGCAAATTGTATCAATCAACCCACAGAGTTATAGACCCATCATTATTCCGATCAGGGTCAGGAGCATCGCGCAGTTGACTCAACGCTTCCCAGCAATTGTCTGTTACGACTTTCGAGTGCCCATCGCACATTATCGTCCGCGGCTCTTTGGACGACACCCGACCCCGGACATATGATAGGGCGATAAATTTCGGGCGTGGATTTTCGTCGAGATCGACGACTCGCAACTGGCAGCGCAACTCATATGGGTGGTTCTGGCCAGCATCGGTATTGCCGGGCTTGGGTGGTTGCGAAATACCCTCAAGATCCAAGACTCGGATATGTTTAAAGGGGTTCTGAAACTGTGTCATTCATAATGTATTCATTATCGAAATTTTGCCTCAACGCCGTAGTATATTAGCACGTTCAACATTTACGTGGTAAGAAAGGGCTGGGCCGTTGACAGCGTACAAAGCGCGGCGTCGAAGAAAGGGTAGTGCAGCACGAGGAGGTAGGTCATCGAATTCCAACATACGCAAGAGAGGTTGCGTAAGGGAGTGGTAAAGGGGGGGAAGGGAAAAAGAGGGGGGTGGGGGAGTGAGAAGGCTCTGGTCGTCGTACGACGAGCTGGTTGGGTCTAGGGCTGTACCATGCGCAGCCCGCTGCGCGCGCGCCCGGATGAGCCTCACAGGGGAAACGAGTGCGGGTGTGAGAAGGCGAAGAGGGATGCGTCCGGTCTGCCCCCGGTAAGGTCTAATATCTGCCTTAGCATGAGAGAGCGGACGGGATCCCGAGCTCTCCAGATCCTGTAGTCATACGTGATATCTCCTGCCGTTTTGTAAGCTTATAAATCCTGTTCGAATGATGTCTCCTTTATTGGTGGAGATTTGGTGTGGTACTATATCTTCGTGCATGTAAGACTGTATTACCTGTATCCGGCCAATTACTTTTATTACAGTAGTTTCCGATGAGGGGTTCTGAGACTATGGCGTTCCACACTCGAGTCTTATTCCTAATGGCGAAATGGTGTGCAGAAGAGCCTCATGTGGGATTTGTCTTTATAAGGTAGGTAGGCTAGCAGTGTGATATGGTAAGGCAGATTTAGGGGGCGAGAACGCTGCTGATTTTGTTGCTTCGCCCTTCAGACCGCATACAGCCCACCAAATCATGGCTGTGAAAGACACAGTATCGACGTATCGCCTTCGGCCGGAGGATCTTAGACTTTATTTGAAAATATTGTTTAATAGAGACATCTCGGTTCATGTAAGATACTATTATTGATATGTGAGAGGCCGCCTGTAATAAGAGTTCGAGCTGATTAGACAGTATAGGCTTCAGCTGAAGGTGAATCAGTTTATTGGTTTAGGATTCCACGGAAGCTCACTCCAGTACGTTGTCGAATCATGACGTCTAACATTAGGAGGTGCTCATGAGGTTCCGCAGGAAGAAAAAGAGCACATCTACGATCAACTTCGTTATTCGAGGGACGATGATAACATATGGTAATTGATTGTCTTGTGCATTATTTGAAGAGGCACAGCCTAGGTTGGATCATGTAACGAGAACTATGGAAAGCGCCTCGCAGGAGAAAATGGATTACGAGGTACCTAGATAATTTCATAGATTCTCTAGCTCAGTTGAAATTACACTGGAAAAACATAAATTGTTGTATTTAATTGGCTTATTCGCGAACAGCTAAGCTTTGTCATTTCTCAAGTGGCACATGGAGAGAGAGGGTACCAATCCCCAAGTTGGATACTCCTTTTATATGGCTTACCCAGACCCCTCTAATTCCCCAATCCAGGACAAAACTTCTACCGGGTATTAAAAAACAAAAAGAAAGCACAGTGACATTTATTATACATGAACTGTTTCAATTAACCATGACGCCGGAATATCTAGAGTATCCTACAAATCTTGTACGCACAGAAGCGTATCATCATACGCTTGAGTCTTACCGTGCAAAGCTCAATACTAGAGGGGTATTTCATCCTACATATCGCTCATTAGGTTTCATCGAACTATATGAAAACGGCAATGGTTTGTTACTGCCTATGGCTGAGATAGGTTCGAAGGCAAAATATTAACGAATGGGTAGCGTTTCATAAGTTAAGGTCCCCCGACGCGGTTGATCAACTTAGCAGCTATATCGACGAAGAAGATGGCGCACCGCTTTGGCGAATGGTGTAAGAAGATTTGAATGTACAGTTGGCACTCATGGCTAACGCGAGGATAGATTCCTTCAGTCCAAATCGGCTCGAGGGGCGTTGGGGTGCAGCAAGGATCAACTCCTGCTTTTACTCACATACTATCAAGTAATGCCATACTTTTTAGATTTCGTCTTAACTTTCTGTACCCGCGAACAACCTCTGGCACATGCGGCATTCAGATATGAAGATTATCTTGAAGAGAATAGTTCAGAGTTTGCAATACCACAGCTTAGAAGATCCGGGGTACAAATTCAACATGCTTTCAACCTCCTATCCGTGGAGCGAGCTGGCGATTCTATCGAAAAGAATCAATGGCCCTTACGCCAAGTTGCCCTGTATTACTCATTTGATGTTTCCAATGGCCGGAGTCTTTGGATTATCCTTAAAGGGAACAAAATTATGGCGACGCGCATCTTGTCCGCCACGGAGCACCAAAGACGCCTGAAAGCTACGGCTATTACTAACCCCGAGACATCGTTCATCGCTGCCCTTGAAGTGCATATGATCATGATTGATTGGTGCTCTGAAAATTGGGCTGAATACATTGAACACGTCGAAGAAGTGGTCAATACCAATTCTATTGAGGGAAAGACGGCTCCAGTTGATGAAGTGACTAGACCAGCGGAGATCGAGACAGCGCATACTCAAAGAAACACTAATACCTTTGGTTCGAAAAGCCAACCTACCGATATATTTAACAGTACCAAGCGATGGACGCTTCGTCAGTCCTCATCCAACTTGTTCAAATCCATCCGGCGATTTTCCGGGCTTGAGAGCAGACTACCCCCTAATGATGAAGAAAACACAGCAGAAAAAGGCGTTGAAGACACGCCGGAACTACAAGACGAAGAATATGAAGAAGACCGCGATAAACTTTCCGATCTCGAAAAGGAGTTTTCTTTCCAGAAGTATCAAAACATGAGTCAATTGTCTGTAGAGCTAGAGAAATCATTAGCGGTCCTTGAACAGAATAAAGGGGTACTTGGAGCGATCGAAGAACATTACCGCTCGGTTATTGAGTCGTACGGATTGACGACATACATGAAGAAAGGCCTTTACGATAGCGACCTGGCTGCTTTCTTCGCTAAAATACGAAGTACTAAAAGGGAGCTCGACATACACTATCGTCGCATACAGACATTATCCCAAGCACTGGAAAATGAAAAGACGATGGTATGTCAGATACGTCAAATATCCTTATGCATAAGGCTAACATGGCAATAAGTTCACTACACTCTTGCAGTATAAGAGCGAGAAGGTATCCGAGTACTTCGCAAGTAGCGCAAAGATATCCTCGGATCGAATGGAAGACATTGCCGTCCGAACCGAACAAGAGACGTTGTCGATGCACGTAATTACAATATTTACGCTTATATTCCTCCCGGGGACTTTTATAGCTGTACGGAATAGGATTCCACGGTTTAATCAAATTCTAACCTTAAGACAGACCCTATTCAGCAGCGGCGTATTCCACTGGGACGACGATGGGTCTCTTGGCTCGGACTGGGTCATCCGGAAAGGTGCTCTGAAACTGTTTTTCTCTGTGTCCATACCCATGATGGCCATTATATTGATCTCTTGGTCTTTACTATTTGTTTATATGAGGCGGAAAAGACAGCAACGGATGCAGAAGCCATTACTGCCCCTAGCAGAAGGCCGATCTTCCATGGATGAGGAAGGGAATCTATAAAGTAATTTTGTAGTATTATGGATATCGTGTAGGATGGAATTACATCATACCTCTAGATGGGGCCGGATATGATGTAACATGTTAGGCATATTGAACGTACTTAACGTATTATGCTACGATATGGGCTTATATTAAGTGGTGCGATAATTTATGGTGTATACTAAAATGAAATGTAGGAATACATACCTAAGGTAAACTATGAATTACTGCTTATGTCTATCAAGCCTCCCGAAAGCTCCCCTAAACAGTAATATCATTGTTGGGGTCCGCGCGAAAGAGCTGTAGCCCCCAAATCGAAACAATTGATTTCCTAGGCGGGGCATCCGTTCAGCTTGTTTCTCTACTCGTCTCTCATTTCAGAGTGGTTCGCGACCTGGCTGACGAAAAAAAAAAAAAAAAAAAAAAAAAGAAAAAGAAAACCCCCCCCCGGGGGGGGGGCGCGGGTGGGGGGGGGGGGGGGGGGGGGGGGGGGGGGAGGGGGGGGCGGTGGGGGGGGTGGGGA